>NW_005871376.1:393235-425775 GCF_000147115.1 Myotis lucifugus
GACCCTGTCACACACAGAGCCACAGGGCAATCAGGGGGTTGGGGAGCTCCCCCCTATCAGGCACAGAGCAGGGTGATCAGGGAGTTGGGGCGCCTTCCCCTGTCACGAACAGAGCAGGGCGGATAGGGAGGTTGTGGCCCCGCCCCTGTCACACACAGAGTCGCAGGGTGATCAGGGGGCTTGGTCGCTGCCCCCTGTCACGCTGATCCTGGTGCCGGGAGCCTCACTGCTCCGCTGATCCCGGTGCTGGGAGGCATATTACCCTTTTACTAATAGGATAGAGGCCTGGTGCACGGGTGGGGGCCGGCTGGTTTGCCCTGAAGGGTGTCCTGGATCAGGGTGGGGGGTCCCCACTGGGGTGCCTGGCCAGCTTGGATGAGGGGCTGAGGGCCGTTTTCAGGCTGGCGGGTGACTGAAGCTCCCAACCTGTCCTTTTTTCCTTTTTTTTTTTATTCTAGGCCAGCTTTAGCTCTGAGGCCTCGGCTGTATTTGAAACAATGTTGCAGTCCGGCTGGCTGAAGCATGGCTGATTGAAAGCAGGTTTCTGGGGTTTTGTTTAGCTTCTATATTTGTTACAATGTTTCTTAGAGAGCAGCTGAGAGGCCGTCAGCAGGCGGGGAACCTGGCTTCCTCAGTCACTGGAGCAAGCAAGCCTCCCTGTTCGCGTCAGCTGCCTGGCTGCCGGCCGCCATCTTGGTTGGCAGTTAATTTGCATATCTCAGTGATTAGCCAATGGGAAGGGTAGCGGCCATACGGCTAATTACCATGTTTCTCTTTTATTTGATAGGATTATTATAGATCATCTGGGAAGAAGGAAAAGTGTGTTAACATTGTATCTCTCTCTCGGTCTTCTTCTTTCTCTAAAATCAGTAAATTAAAAAAGTAAAATAAAAATACAATGATAAAAAAATAACCCAGCCCTAGCTTGTTTGGCTCAGTGGATAGAGCATCAGCCTGCAGACTGAAGGGTCTCAGGTTCGGTTACAGTCAAGGGTACATACCCAGGGTTGCAGGCTCGATCCCCAGTAGGGTGCGAGCAGGAGGCAGCCAATCAATGATTCTCTCTCATCATTGATGTTTCTATCTCTCCCTCCCTCTCCCTTCCTCTTTGAAATCAATAAAAATATATTTAAAAAATAACCCAGAAGAAGGCAAGAAAGGAGGGAAAGGTATATATAGCAGTAGAACAAATAGAAAAAATATGATAAATATATCTATTAAATATAAATGGATAAAAGATTGTCCGGTAGGATTTAAATTTTTTAAAATTTTTTATTTGTTGGTTTTAGAGAGAGAGAAACAGCAGTTTGTTGTTCCACTTATTTATGCATTGATTGGTTGATTCTTACATGTGACCTGAGGGATCAAACCCACAACCTTGTGGTATCGGGATGATGCTCTAACCAACTGAGCTACCCAGCTGGGGCTTTAAAAGAAAAAACTTTATGATGTTTAATAAGAGACAGATTTAAAGCATAATGATACAGAAAGTTGGCAAATAAAAGAAGAATAAATGTATAAATCAAACACTACCCAAAGAAAAGCTATTGCAGGCAGATTAGGATTACATGAAATAGACTCTAAAACAAAAATAAATTTTAAGTTTGTATGAAATTAATAACATGGCTTCATAATATATAAAGCAAAAATTAAAAGAAATACAATTTGCCCAGCCAGCATGGTTCAGTGGTTGAGCATCAACCTATGAACCAGGAGGTCCTTGATTCCCAATCAGGGCACATGCCCGGGTTGTGGACTCAGTCAACAGGAGGGGGCTTGCAGGGTGCAGTTGACCAATGATTCTCTCTCATTATTGATGTTTCTGTCTCTCTCTCCCTCTCCCTTCCTCTCTGAAATCAATAAAAATATATTTTTTAAAAAATACAATTAGAAATATCCAAATGATAATGGGAGAATTTAACAGTAATTGATGTAATAAGAAGACAACAAAATTAGGAAGGTTGTAGAAATTAGAACAACCTAATAGACATATAAAAAACACCACATCTAACAAATGCTGAATACACTCTTTTTTCAAACCACATGAACAGTTTTGTAAACTGACCATCTAATGGGCTAAAAGCAAATTTCAGGTGTCAAAAGATTAAAATCATAATGATATTAATAACAAAAAAGATACCTAGGCCCTAGCCGGATTGGCTCAGTGGTTAGAGTATCAGCCTGCAGACTGAAGGGTCCCTGGTTCGATTTTGGTCAAGGGCACATGCCCAGGTTGCGGGCTCAATCCCCAGTAGGCAGCCAATCATTGATTCTCATATGGATGTTTCTCTCTCTCTCTCCCTTCTTCCTTTCTCTCTGAAATCAATAAAAAACTATTTTTAAAAAATAAAATAAAAATTACTAGAGACCCCCACATTTTAGGAGATTTAAATATATATAATAACCCATGGTTCAAATAACAAATAACAAAGAAAATTTGAAACAATTTTGAACTGAATGAAAATAAAAACTAGTACATATTAGAACTCGAGGGCAGGCAGTGCTCGGCAAGTAGCCCTGTGCTGACTGGAGCCCAGAACTTTAACCATGTGCACAGATGCTCACTGGTTGACAGCATAGGAGAGTGACCATGTTATACTTGATCGTAAAGCAGCGGGAGGCTTGGAATTAAGTGAGAGAGATGCCATCTACAAAGAATTCTCCTTCAGAAATTTTAATCAGACATTTGGCTTCATGTCCCAAGTTGCCCTAAAAGCAGAGAAGATGAATATCACCCAGAATGGTTCAGTGTGAAAACAATACCAGCCCAGTGGTGTGGTTAATGGTTGAGTGTCAACCTATGAACCAGGAGGTCATGGTTTGATTCCCAGTTAGGGCATATCCCCAGGTTTGGGGCTCAATCCCAAGAGTGGGGCCTGTAGGAGGCACCTGATCAATGATTGTCTCTCATCACTGATGTTTCTCTCTCTCCACCCCTCCCCTTCCTCTCTGAAATCAATAAAAACATTTTTAAAAATTTTTTTTAAAAATATCCAGATAGCCCTAACCGGTTTGGCTCAGTGGATAGAGCGTTGGCCTGCGAACTGAAGGGTCCCAGGTTCGATTCCGGTCAAGGGCATGTACCTTGGTTGCAGGCACATCCCCAGTAGTGGGTGTGTAGGAGGCAGCTGACCGATGTTTCTCTCTCATCGATGTTTCCAACTCTCTATCCCTCTCCCTTTCTCTCTGTAAAAAATCAATAAAATATATTTTTTTTAAAAAAGAATATCCAGATAATTCTTACCTCACATGACTGTGGTGGACTGATCAAAAGAGGTATGAACTGGCCAAGTTTATTGAAAAAGCAAATGCTTCTGTATGGTTTCTTCTAAATGCATGTAAAATCTAATACACATCTTAGCTGCAATGTATTTTGAAAGCAATTTACATGAACAAATTAAGTTGTAATTTAGTTTATACCATATTTTGAAAAATCAGTGCTTAAAAACAAAATGATTTAAACTTGAATAAAAACTTGAGGGATCCATCTAAAGCCATGCTTTGAGGAAAATTTATAACCTTACAGGCATATACTGGGAGAGAAGAAGTGTGGAAAATTAGCATTCATCTCAAGTTAACAAAAGGAAGGATAGCATTAAATCTAAAGAAAGTAAATGGAGTGAAATAAAAAGTTCAGAGAAATATTAATAAAAGAAAACAAAATACTGTACAGAAGTGTAGTAAAATAAAATGTGCTCTTTTCAAGAGACTAGTAAAATTGATAAATCCCTGATAAGACTTATCAAATAAAAAAGATATGACATTATTCAATGCCAGTACTGATCCTATGCACATTAACAAAATAAGAATGAGTTTATACCAGTAAATTTTAAAACTTAGATGAAATGGATAAATTCCTAGAAAAATAAACTTACCCAAATTAAAACAATATAGGAAATCATAATAATCACATGCCTACCAAGAAATAAAGTCTGTATTGATAAATTTTTCTATGAAGAAAATGTTAGGTGCAGAAAACTTCAACACATTTACCAAATATTTAGAAAAGAAACAACACAAATCTTAACACGAATTTATCCCAAAAATAAAAAAGATGCTTACTTAATGAGGCTGGTATGATTATGATACTAAAACATGACAAGGCCATTAATATAGATCTAATAATCCTAAACAAAACCTAAGCAAATTGAAATTAACAATATACATAAAAGATTTATGCTGCCCAACCTAGTTGATTTATTTTAGAAATCTTAGAAGATTTAACATTCAAAATTCAATCAGTATATACTGGAATATATAGAGTGGAAATCCTATATAATAAAGAGATAATATGCAAATTGACCCTTACGCCCTCACATCACAAGATGGCCACCCCCACGTTGTCACAAGGTGGCCGTCCCCACGTAGTCACAAGGTGTCCGCCCCCACATCGTCACAAGATGGCCGTCCCCATGTCACAAGATGGCCAGCAGGGGAGGGCAGTTAGGCGTCAATCAGGCTGGCAGGTAGAAGCGGTTAGGGGCAATCAGGCAGGTAGGCAGGTGAGTGGTTAGGAGCCAGCAGTCCCAGATTGTGAGAGGGATGTCCGAAACTAGCAGTCGGACATCCCCCAAGGGGTCCCAGATTGGAGAGGGTGCAGGCTGGGCTGAGGGACACCCCCCCCCATGCACAAATTTTGTGCACCAGGCCTCTAGTAGTTAATAATAATGGATACTGGGTGTGGGGTATAAGGGAACACTATATTATCTTCATATCTTTTACGTTCAACTAAAACTATTCTAAAATAAAATTGTTACTTAAAGAATCAACCACAATAATTCCCTGCATTAACAGGAAAAAGGAGAAAACATATTTTCTCAGTAGATGTAGAAACAGCATTAGAGAAGATTCATCTTTCATTTACAATGGATTTCTTAAACGAGGTTTAGTGAGGAAGTCATATTTTTTTAGAGAGAGAAAAATTAATTTGACAAATCTCTATATATAAAAGCCTAATATGCTGTGTCCATTTGACCATTCGACCAGTCACTATGACGCACACTGACCACCAGGGGGCAGACGCTCCAACCAGTAGGTTAGCTTGCTGCTCTGGTTTGGTCCAGCCGATTGGAACTGGGTGAGATGGGCCGGACACACCTGGAGCCATCCCGCGGCCCCTCCCCAGCCCCAATCGTGCACCGGTGGATTGACCTCTTGCAATCTAGGACCCCTCAGGAGATGTCGGAAAGCCAGTTTTGGCCCAATCCCCGCAGGCCAGGCCGAGGAACCCCACCGGTGCACAAATCCATGCACTGGACCTCTAGTATATTAATAAAAACCTCTAACAGCCTGGTCAGCATGGCTCAGTGGTTGAGCATCAACCTATGAACTAGGAGGTCATGGTTTGATTCCTGGTCAGAGCACATGCCCAGGTTGTGGGCGCAATCCCTAGTGAGGGGTGTGCAGGATACAGTCGATCAATGATTCTCTCTCATCATTGATGTTTCTCTCTCCCCCTCTTCCTTCCTCTCTGAAATCAATAAAAATATATTAAGACATAAAACAAAAAAACCTATAGCAAACATCATATGGTGAAGTGTTGAAAGTTTTCCTTAGTGTTTGGAATCAGACAAAGTTTCCAGCTTTCAATACCTCTATGCCATATCATATTAGAAGTAGTATCCAAAGCAGTAAGGCAAGAAAAAGAAATACAAGGTATAAAGATTAGAAAGGAAGAAATAAAACTCATTATTGATATGAATGTGTACAGGGAATTAAGAGAGTCTATAGATTATTAGAATCAATAAGTGCAGGTAATAAAGCTGCTGGATAAAAAATCAGTAAAATCATTTGTATTCCTATTTACCAGCAATGAACAAAATGAAGATTTTTTAACATGCTATTTACAATAAATTTAACAAATGCTGTGTGATACCTAAGCAACAAATATAAGATATTGTTAGATAAATTGAAAGAGATCTAAATAAGAAATATCATATTTATAGATTGTTGGAAGATTCAGTATTGGAAAGGTATAAATTATTCCCAAATTGATATATGGATTCATAGTCAAATATTAACAATTTTATTCTAAATTTTATATGGAAACGCTAAGGTTAGATTCTAAAGTTCGTATGGAAATAGCTAAAATAGAAGAAGAATAAGGTAGGAGGATTTGTTCTATATGATAGGAAGGTTTACTATAAGGCTAGAGTAATTAGAATTATTAGTGCGAGGACAAACAAGCACTAAAACAGACTCGAGAATCCAGAAATAGATCCACACATTTATGGACACTTGATTTGCATCAGACGTGGCACTGCAGAGTTGTAGGGAAATGACAGTATTCTTCATAGATTGTTTGAGAATATTTATTTGAGTAAAAACTAAACCTGACCCCTATCATATTACAGGCACAAAAGTAAATTCCAGATGGATCAATACATTCAATATGAAAGGCAAAACAATAAATCTTCTAGTATTTATATTATAGAATATCTTCATGATCTTGGGTTAGAGGAAAATTTCTTAAACAGGATGCAAAAAGCACTAACCATACAGGAACTATTAATAACTTGGACTGTGTTCAAAGTAAAGACTGTGTTTATCAAAAAATACTATTAAGAGTGGGAGAGGAGCCCAGGCGGGGTAGCTCAGTGGTTGAGCATCTACCTATGAACCAGGCGGTCATGGTTTGATTCCCGGTCAGGGCACATGCCTAGGTTTCGGGTTTGATCCCCGGGGTGGGGTTGGGGAGATGGTGCAGGAGGCAGCCGATCAGTGATTCTCTCTCATCATTGATGTTTCCATCTCTCTCTGCCTCTTACTTCCTGTCTCTGAAATCAATAAAAGTATTTTTTGAAAAAAGATTGGGAGAGGATATTTGCAGTGCAACCAAGAAAGAACTTGCCAAAATATATAATGAACTACATAGAAACCAATGAGATTTGAACAATCACTTCACAAAAGAGGGTATCCAAATGTCCAAAAAAATATGAAAAGATATTCAACCACATTGGTAATTGTGAAAATGCAAATTAAAACAATGGATGATTTTAGACACTCACCAGATTGTCTCTAAAATTAAAGATGAATAACACCAAATGTTGGCCAGGTTGTGAAGTAGCAGGAATGTCAGACCCTGAAGTTTAAATTGGTACATCCACGTTAGTAGATAATGCCAAACTTTATCCAAAGTTGAACATACACTTACCCTATAACTGAACATTTTCATTCTAGAAATATACTTAACAGAAATACATGCAGTGAAGAGAAAGGCACAGGAATATTCACAGCAGCCTAATTCAAAATAGCCAAAGATTAGAATAAGCCCAAATGACCACTGACAGTAAAAAGGAGAAATAAGTTGGGCCATATTTATATAGTGGAGTTGTATACAATAATGACATTGAACTACAGCAACAGGAAAAGCATGGGTGAATGTTGAACAAAAGAAGCTGGACAGAAATGCATATTTGATTGTTCCAATTCCATAAAGTTAAAAAATGAAAACGAGTGCTTGTGGATGCATGCTTACATGGTAAAACTATAAATAACAGTAAGAAGATGATTTCAGTGAAATTCAAGAGAATGATTTTTGGGGAGAAGACAGAGACTATAATTATTAGGTTCTATTTATTGACCTGAGTGGTGATTATATGGGCATTTGCTTTTTAATAAATCACTGGGTTACATGTTTGTGTACTTTTCTGTATGTCTATCATACTTCACAATAACAAAGGTTAAGAAAGTACCTAGTCATAGTGGCTCAGTTGGTTGAGTATCATCCTGTACACTGAAAGGTTGCTGGTTCAATTCTCAGTCAGGGCATATATAGAAGACAGCCAATAGATTCTCTCTCTCTCTCTCTCTCTCTCTCTCTCTCTCTAGGTTGAGGACTTTTTTTTAAAAGTTAAGAAACTTATAAACCTACAAACCCAGAGATTTTTATAGGACTTTCTGAAGCTAGAAAACACATTAACTGACTTTGCTGATTCATGAAAGCTAAAGTTGAACTTACTAATGGGGAATGCTGAGCTCCAGCACAGAATCCTCCCTCAAAAAGCAAAGGAATTGGTAGCACCAGTTGAGAGAATTGGGGACTGTGGGTTGGGTGGGGGAAGGGAGATGGGCACTGAGCCTAAATAAGGAGACTGGGTGAAAGCTTTTGGAAAGGCAGTTAAAGTCCTGGTTGCTGGTGAGCAACTACCTCTTCTCCAAGTCTGGAGGCTAATCTCTAAAAGGTAAACCAAACAATTTCTGGAGGGGGGATACCGTGCAATTGAGGGGTCAGTACCTTACCAAAAGAATTGAAAAATAAGTGACTATATGCATGCATACTCAATACTGGTAGAGAGAATTCTCTAAAACAGGCCCAATCTGATCACTCTATCTAAAGCTCCAAGTCAACAGTCCACCCACCAACTCTGAAAGCTTTTGAGTCCCTCACTCTTAATCATGAGTAAACATGAAGGATTGCTAGACACTCAGGAAGGTATCTAAGAGACAACAGCAAAAAGCAACTTGAATGAACTTGAGATTCTGAAGAAAATATAAAACTTAAAAAAGGAAAAACTGTAATATCTCTAGAAAGATATAGGAATATATTGAATCCATTAAAAAATGTAATGCTCTTATTAAGAGGATTGTAAGCTGTTTGTTCTGTCCTTTGTTTTTGTTCCTTGTTTTCAATGTCATTTGGTCTACAAAAAAAAATATCTTTTTTTTTTGTCTAATTTTATTTTCATGATCTCTGGGGATAAAACATGTTGGATAATAATAGATGTGAATTAGTATAAAACCATAAACATTCAACAAGTGGAAAAATGACTGACAAGAAGTCCATAATTGAACATTCTGTCAGGATGCCGGGGGGTTGTTTTCTGAGCTGATCAAGATAACAGCCTGCTTCTCCCATTGCATTTCACTTTGATTTTTTTTCTCTCTTCCATGTAAACTTAAATGCTCTTCCCATATTCCCTCTCTCCATCTCCTTGTTTCTTGGTGTCTCTTCTCCCTGAAGATCACTACATTTCAAGCTATCAGAAAGGTATCATACTAATGTGTTAAGAGCTTAATATTCACTGTCTGTCCCACTAAAAAGTCTATCAGACTTTTTTAGTTGTAGTTGAACACCTTCAGACAGGGTCTTCATCCTGCCTTTCTGTTTTGATGTATATGTTTTCCCTGGACCTGCTGTATGATCCTGCAGGATATCGAGAGCTGGGGGATATGGGAGGTGGGGGTGCCGTGTGGCGGGGGAGGCCCCATTTCTTTTTCTGGCTGTTGAGTGTTGTCACATGGTGCATGCTGGACCTTGGCTTCTCATGTGTGAGCTGTTTTCTGAATCTTAGGTGAGAAAAGGCCATGAAATCATGCATTCACTTTTGTGATGTTGTTTATGAAAAGCCTCAACCCGTCATCATGATTTGTACTGCACAGTTGTCAATGGTAGGAAATCCTCACCAGTTTGGAAGTGAGGATTATAGAGTGAACGTAGCCGTAGCCCTCACTAAGTTCTGGAGGCGCCTGATGCTGTGTTTGCATGCAGAAGACAGCTGCTCAAATCAACACTTGCCATTCGCAGGCCAACCCTGCGTCCTAAGGTGGCCCACAGCTTTCTCAAAAGAGATCTTTGCTGTCGCAACTGTCTTTGTTTATATGTGTGTGTTACACTCTTCTCTGTGCTCTACATTTCAGAACCGCAAATAAGTTCCTTCCTCTCATAGCTGTGCCCATGTGGCCCCTCCATTTTTTACTTCATCTTTTTCTCTTGTGGTTATTTTTTTTCTCTTGCTCCTCAGAACTTCCTGAGATTTTTATTTAAACAAACTTGAGCCTTGATTTCTTTTTTTTAATGACAGTTTCTTTAACTTAGAAAGCTGCTTCATCCTGTATTTTTTAAACTTAATATGTTAACACATTCCTTTAATTCACTAATTCTTTGTATTTTTAAAGGACTCTCTGCAGTTCGAAAGGAGATCATCAAGAATAAAATCAGGGCCATTGGGAAGATGGCACGGGTCTTTTCAGTTCTTCGGTAAGGATGTCTGTCGTTAACGTGTGGGAATGAAAGCATTTGAGAGTACATTAGAAGCTGGTTTCGGAACAGAATTTTTAGAATTAGAATTTGGTATTAGAACTGTAAGTCAAGTGCAGATTAGAATCAGACCTATATGTTAGAATGACTAGCAATGTTCTGGTAAACATTCACTTGGTATGAACTCAAATGCAGTAGTTTAGTGTGGATTCTGGAGCCACTATGAATACATCCTGGCTCTGTATGAATACATCCTTAGCTGTGTGATCTTATGCCTCATTTTTCTTGTCTATAAAAGAGTGATTAAAAACAAAACCTGCTTTACATGGTTATTAAGAGGATTAAATGAGATAATATATGGGAAGCATTAGAATAACACCTGGTTATTAAGTGTCCTTAATTGAAAAGTAAGACCTGGCAGATTCTTTAAAATTGGAATATTTGGAGAAAATATCCCTTTCTTTGGTTCAGGGAAGGGGCAGGGAGAAGGAGAACCTGTTCTCTATCCCTATGTATCGTAACTTCCTTTAAGTACCTTTGAATTGCTGAGTGGTAAACACCTGGCATTAACCCAGGGCTTTGCTCTTCCTTCGCAGGGAAGAAAGTGAGAGTGTGCTGACTCTCAAGGGCCTGACTCCTACAGGGACACTCCCTCTGGGTGTCCTCTCAGGGGGAAAGCAGACTATTGAGACAGGTGAGTGTGAGGAATGCTCCTTTCAAGGAAGGAGTGCTCCTGTTACCTAGCAGTCAGTTAAAATGAAAAATTGGGGCTCCCTCAATAAAAATATGAAATCTTGCCATTTGTGACAACATGGATGAAGCTGGAGGGTATTATGCTAAGTGAAATAAGTCAGACTGAGAAAGACAAACACCATATAATTTCACTTATATGTGGAATATTTTAAAAAAATTAACAAACTAAACAGACTCATAGATACAGAGAACAAACTGATGGTTATCAGAGGGAAGGGGGAGGAGGGAGGCACAAAGGTGAAGGGGGAGAAAGGTACAAACTTCTAATTATAAAATAAGTCACGGGGATGCAATGTACAACACACGGAATATAACCAATAATATTGTAATAACTATGTATGGCGACAGATGGTTACTAGACTTATCATGGTGATCACTTCATAAGGTATATAAATGTAGAATCACTATGTTGTACACCCGAAACTAATATACTATTAAATGTCAACTATACTTTAATTAAAAAATAATTTTTTTAATTAGGACTTCTTTTAATAAATGTTACTGGAGCAACTGGGGGAAAAATTAATCTTGACTCTTCTCTTCATATACAAAAAATCAATTCAAAATGAATTACAACTTAGATGTAAAAGGTAAAAGCAGTGAAACTCCTCTAAGAGAAAGAATGGAGAATAGGCATTGAAGCAGCTAAAGAGCCCTTAAATAGAACACAAAAAGTACTAATCTTAAAAGAAAAAATAATTAAATTTTATTAAAATTAAGAATTTCTATTCACAAAAGTGCATGATTAAGAAAGGGAAAAGGCAAACGATAAATTGAGAGATTTTTGCAATACATAGTCTGACAAAGGACTTGTATTCAGAATATAATACATAACTATAACTCAATAAGAAAAATGCAAGCAATCAATGTTTTTAAAATGGTCCAAAGAGTTTAACTGGCACGTCACAGAAGAGAGTATCAAAATGAAAAAGTCTGACAAGTGCTCGCTTTGGCAGCACATATACTAAAATTGAAACAGAATATTAGCATGGCCCCTGCACAGGAATGACACACAAATTTGTGAAACATAAAAAAACAACAACTGACGATACCAAGTGTTGGTGAGTTTGTGGAGAACTAGCAACTAGATACATTGCTGGCCGGCTTGTTCAACCACTTTGGAAAACTTTACTGGGCAGTAAAGCAAAACATGTCTACCCCATAACCCAGCAGTTCCACACCTGGTATTTGTCAAAGAGAAATTAGTGCATATATCCCCCAAAGGTTGTGCATTAGAATGCCCACCTTAGCTTTATTGGAATAGCCCCTAATGGGAAACAACCCACATGTCCATCAATAAATAGTAGAATAGATAAATATGTTATATGTATATAATGGGCTATTAACAAAAAATAGCATTACAAATACATGCCAAACATGGTTAAATCTCACAGACATTATGGTGAACTAAAAAAAAACTAGACCCAAAAGGACACTGACTGTCTGATTTATATGATGTTCAGGACCAGGCACACTAATCAGTGATAATAGAAGTCAGAATGGACTTCCTTTAGAGGGATAGTATTGGCCCAGAAGGGACACAGGGGACTTCTGGAGTAGGAATGTTCTATATCACTCTCTGGGTGGTAGTTACACAGGGATATATATACTTTATTTTTTTGGATAGAGTTTTTCAGAGAGGGTGTTTGTCTCTTTGCCTATAAGCCATATCCTACTCCAGTGCCACAGTCACCTCTCCAAGCAGAGTGTCCCTTCTAAAAATTATATGGGTATTGACTTCTAAGGAGAGGGCTTTGTGGAACCCTGGAATGGAAAGATTGATATTTGGCAGATTAACATAGATCTAGTCAAGCAACGGGAAGAAACATGAGATCATATTATTGGATGACTAATTCTGGGCATGAAAAGTGGAGTTGAAGCATTAGCAAATCAAACTAGAGTTTCATTGCCTTTTTGTCCTCCCCCCTTGTTGTATTGAGTTGTTTCTCCTTAAGTTTTTCTATTTTCTTTGTCATCTGCCACGTAGAGGAAGTCTCAGTTGCACAGGTTTATTGACAAACTCTGGAGCATTAGTTGAATAAGACCTTTCATTTTCCATACCACTTTACTTGGAGAGCTTTCAATCAACAATAGCCCGTATTACCTTATAGCATATACTCATTTAGGCCCCACCTTGTTCCAAGAGGGACTGGAGTAAATTACAGTATACGCACAGCAAGTGAAATAAAATAAATATACTTGGAAATTGGAGCACAAAACAAACAGAAAAGCCACTAGGCAGCCACAGATGTGATCTAAGCTTTTTAGTAGCCAAAATAAAGAGGGAAGCCAATAAATGAATAAGATTCATAAAGACAATAAGATAAAAAAAACAGATCAGTTATAAAGTGGACTACATCAGAATTAAAAACTTTTGTGCTGCAAATGGAACCATGAATAAGTGAAAAGGGTCCTAACCAGTTTGGATCAGTGAATAGAGCGTCAGCCTGTGGACTGAAGAGTCCCAGGTTCGATTCCAGTCAAGGGTGGGCTCAATCCCCAGGAGGGGGCGTGCAGAAGGTAGCTGATCAATGATACTTCTCATTGATGTTTTTATCTCTCTCTCCCTCTCCCTTCCTCTCTGAAATAAATAAGTATTTTTTTTAAAGAAAGAAAGTGAAAAGCAACATACAGAATGGTTGAAAAGAAAGGCCAAATAACTCAAATTTTAAAATTGGTAAAAAAATTTAATAGACATTTCCCACAGAAATACATATAGTCAATAAGCACATGAAAAGATGTTCAACATCATTAGACATCAAAGAAATACAAATCAAAACTATAATGATATATCACTTTACACACATAAGGATAGCTGTAACCAAAAAGACAGGTAATAACAAGTGTTGGTAAGAATGTGTAGAAATTAGGACCCTCATACACTACTGGTGAGGATGTAAAATGGTGCAGCCCTTTAAAGCTAATCTGACAGTTCCTTAGATGATTACACATATAGTTACCATGTGACCCAGCGGTTCCACTCCAAAGTTGTATATCCCAGATAAATTAAAATATCCAAACAAAAAAATGTATTTAAATGTTCATAGCATTCATTGTGATAGCCAATAAATGGAAACAACCCAAATGTCCATCAACTAATGAATGGATAAACAAAATGTGGTATATCCCTACAATGGAATACTGTCTATATATAAAAGGCTAAGTGACCGACCGTAAATCTGTCCAACCAGCTGGTACATATGTTGCGTACTGGCAATTTATTTATTTTTTAACATATTTCTTTTTTGATTTCAGAGAGGAAGGGAGAAGGAGAGAGAGATAGAAACATCAATGATGAGAGAGAATCATTGATCAGCTGCCTCCTGCACACCCCTTACTGGGGATTGAGCCCACAACCCAGGCATGTGGACCCTTCAGTCCACAGGCTAACGCTTTATCCACTGAGCCAAGCCGGCTAGGGCCGTACTGGCAATTTAAAAATAAACGTTGACCCTCAGTGGATTAAGCTTCATCTCGGGCACCAAGAGGTCACTGGTTTGATTCCCAGTTTGATTCCCTGTCAGGGCACATGTGTAAGTTGTGGGCTTGATCCCAAGTAGGGAGTGTACAGGAGGCAGCTGATCAATGTTTCCTCTCTCATTGATGTTTCTATCTCTTCCCCTCCCTTCCTCTCTCTCTAAAAAAAATCAATAAAAACATCTAAAAATCAATTAAAACATTTTTAAAAAATAAATGAATAGCCCTAGCTGGTTTGGCTCAGTGGATAGAGTATCGGCCTGAGAACTGAAAGGTCCCAGGTTTGATTCCGGCCAAGGGCACATGCCCGGCTGTGGGCTCGATCCCCAGTGGGAGGCTTGCAGGAGGCAACCAATCCATGATTCTCTCTCATTATGGATGTTTCTATCTCTCTCTCCCTCTTCCTTCCTCTCTGAAATCAATAAAAATATTTTTTAAATAAATAAATAAAAAATAATAAAAATAAACGTTGACTCACACATGTGCGATACATGTAAAGCTCTCGCTGGCGCCAATTGCACGTATCAGTATACAGGGAGATATTAGAATAAGTTTAATCAATTTATCAGTCATTGTTTTTACCAGTGTTGTTTTTATATCATGTTTTTAGTGTTATCATGTTGTTATTATTTATTTATCAATTTACATATTATTTTCATATACATTTTACTAATTTTCATCTCCCACACTTCTGTTATAGAGAAAGGGCAAATAACAATATTAAAATATTTCTTCTAAATTTTTTTTTAATGTGCACAAATCCGTGCACCGGGCCACTAGTTCAGTCATAAAAAGGAATGAAGTAGTGATACATGCTTCAACATGAATAAACTTTGAAAACATTATGCTAAGGTAGTGATTTTTAACTGGTATGCTACAAGAATTTTTAAAACATGCAATACCTGACTATTTAGTTTAGAGCACTAACCTCTTTTCTCTTAGATTGTCAAATAAAAAATGACAATAGTGCCCTAGCCAGTTTGGCTCAGTGGATAGAGCATCAGCCTGCGGACTGAAGGGTCCCAGGTTCGATTCCACTCAAGGGCATGTACCTTGGTTGCGCGCACATCAGGAGGCAGCTGATTGATGTTTCTCTCTCATCGATGTTTCTAACTCTCTATCCCTCTCCCTTCCTCTCTATAAAAAATCAATAAAATATATATTTTTAAAAAATAACAATAGTCAACACAATAGCTGACCAGTGTGAATGAATCAAAATTATACCTATGTTTTTTGTTAGATCAGCAAAAAATATATATTTTTGGTGTGGCACAGAATTTTAGTAACTAGTTTATGTGTGCCATGAGATGAAAGAAACTGAAAATTGCTGTGCTGCCCTAGCTGGTTTGGCTCAGTGGCTAGAGTGTCAACCTATGGACTGAAAAGTCTTGAATCAATTCCCAGTCAAGGGTTTGAAGGTTCAATTCCCCCCACCCCCCTGGGGCACGTGCAGGAGGCAATCAGTAGATGTGTCTCTGTCACATCGATGTTTCTCTCTTTATGTCTTTCCTGTCCCTTTCTACTCTCTCTAAAAATCAATGAAAAATAGCCTCAGGTGATGATTAATGACAACAAAAAATAATAAACAAATAAGTAAATAGTAAATAAATACTTATTTTAAAAGAACAGAAAATTGCCCTAGCCAGTTTGGCTCAGTGGCTAGAGCATCACCCTGCGGACTGAAGGGTCCCGGGTTTGATTCCAATCAAGGGCACATACCTTGGTTGCAGGTTCCTCCCCGGCCCTGGCCCTGGTTGGGGCACGTGCAGGAGGCAACCAATCAATGTGTTTCTCTTACATTAATATTTCTCTCTGTCTTTCCCTCTTCCACTCTCTCTAAAAAATCAATGGAAAAATATCCTCGGGTGAGGATTAATAAAAAATAAAAGAAAATCACTGTGCTAAGTGAGAGAAGCCAGTAACTAAAATCACATATTGTATGATTCCATTTATATGAAATATCCAGAGTAGCAAATCTAGGATTAAGAGGCAGGTATGAGAGAGGGAAATGGGTTTATTTCAAGGTGATGAAAATGTTCTAACCATAGGTTATAGTGAATAAACTTTGCACAACTCTATTAAAATCATTGAACTGTACACTTTAACCAAGTCAATTTTATGGTATACTAGAAGCCCAGTGCACGAAATTCGTGCACTCGGAGGGGGGGTCCTGGGCCTAAGCTGTCAGTTGGACATCCTTAGAGCTGCTGCGGAGGTGGAAGAGGCTCCTGCCACCACCACTGCACTCATCAGCTGTGAGCCCGGCTTTTGGCGCACTGACCACCAGAGGGCAGCTCCTGCATTGAACATCTGCCCCCTGGTGGTCAGTGCGCATCATAGCGACTGGTTGTTCTGCCGTTCAGTAAATTTGCATATTAGGATTTTATTATATAGGATAAATTCTATTTCAGTAAAGAAAAAAGGTCCGTTTCTCAGTTTTAAATGACTGTTTCTAAAATGCCCTTCAATATAGGCTGGTATCTTTTTTTTTTTTTTTACGTATTTTTACTGAAGGGAGAGGGAGAGAGAGATAGAAATATCAATGATGAGAGAGAATCATCCATCAGCTGCCTCCTGCACGCCCCCTACTGGGGATCCAGCCCGAGACCTGAACATGTGCCCTTAACCAGAATCAAACTTGGGACCCTTCAGTCTGCAGGCCAGTGCTCTATCCACTGAGCCAAACCGGCTACAGCCAGGCCAATATCTTTTTTTTTTTAATATATTTTATTGATTTTTTACAGAGAGGAAGGGAGAGGAATAGAGAGTTAGAAACATCGATGAGAGAGAAACATTGATCAGCTGCCTCCTACACATCTCCTACTGGGGATGTGCCCGCAACCAAGGTACATGCCCTTGACCGGAATCGAACCTGGGACCTTTCAGTCTTCAGGCCGACGCTCTATCCACTGAGCCAAACCGGTTAGGGCCTGGCCGATATCTTAATACCCAATGCAAAAAGCAATTCTAGGAGGGCCCCAAACAATGTAATACTAGTACATATTTTGCCACATAGCTTTTAAACTCTAATTAGGCCAACACTTGGTATACAATTTCAGGCAATGCTTTGTTCTCCCTCTTCCTCACACTTGGGCTTGATATACTGTTTGAAGGCATTATGGTCTTCTTGAGAAAGTTTATTTGTTCTATTTGAGGAGATTAGAGAGGGTGTGACATTGCTTTAGCACATGCCTACATATGGTTGACAAATGTAAGCACTTGATAAGTTGATTCCAAGTTTCCATTTTCACATTGCGTTAGGAAGTTAACTTTCCATTCTCCCATTTCTCCTGTCTTGCGGATATATAAAGCCTAAGGCAGGGCAAGCTGTTACTGTTCATTATTCTTCCCTGCCTTCTTTTAAAAGTTGGTATTTGTGGAACTGACAGGGTTCTCCTAATAGGATCGTTCTTGCAACTACAACCTATAACCTTTTCATATTTTAGGGCTTTTACTGTCTTAACAGAAGATGCAATGAAGTTTACCTATTGGTATTAATGGTTTCCTTTTCTCTCACTGAGGAAGAAGAAGGCCTTCTTAGTAATTGGGCTTCTCTCTCACACAGTGAATGAAAGTCACATTGTTGGAAATATGAGCCTCTGTTGTATCTCTAATCCCAGATGGTACATGAATTGTATCCAGAATTGAACAGTTTTATGCCTTTGCCAGCTTAGTACTCCACACCTGGACAAGATATAACCCTTCACTTATAATCCGTTTTTCTCTCCTTTCAAATGCCAGTATGTTATTCAAAGGCCTTTTTTTATTGTTAAGTAATTTAAAACAATTGGACTCCACATAAGTTGCTTGAGAACAATCACAAGAAATTTTAGGTATGTTTTTTTAATAGGACCCAGCAGCAGCTCATTTAATACCATCTGAGCTATTACCCAAGAATGGTTGTAATGTTAAATTATTTGACTCTATGTGAATGTCAAGACATAAATTAGCATCTGGCTACTTAAAATCAGGAAAACGCCCTAGCCAGTTTGGACTGAAGGGTCCTGGGTTCGATTCCAGTCAAGGGCACAAACTTCAGTTGCAGGCTCAATTCCATGTCCTGGTCAGGGCAAGTGCAGGAGACAACCAATCCATGTGTCTCTCACATGGATGTTTCTCTCTGTGTGTCTCTCTCCCTCCCTTCCACTCTTTCTAAAAGTCAATGGCAAAGCATCCTCGGGTGAGGATTAACAACAAAAAAGTAAATAAATAAAAAAGTAAGAAGCAGAAAAAAATAAAATCAGGAAAGCAACATAACTCTTGGTTTCTATAGACAGCTTGACTGACTCCATGGACTTAGGTGTAGATGCCATTAGCTGAAAGGTTCCCATGCTCCCTGAAATGTTAGAAACTCCTCACCTCACATTGCCCCTGCCCCCAATTTAGTTTTTTCACAATAATCCTCTTGCTTCTCTAATTAGTGGACTTTTATTATGGATGGGAATAGTCTAAAAGGTAGGACCCGAGGATGTCTGCTGGCAGCATTGCTGTTGGTTTACTCACTCGTTTTCTGTCTTCATTTTTGCATGCCACTGCTCCTGCCTCTTACAGCCACAGTAGAAGCGGTAGAGGCCCAGGAAGGTATGGCCATATTCCTGTGATAGATGTGATCATGTGTCTGTCTACTGGTTTTAAAAAGCTTTGTCCACATTTGAAATCTTTTATTATTGCATCACCAGAACTGTAACCGTGAGAAAAGGAATAGGTATTTCTAGGCATGCTCACAAAGTATTACAAATGACCCTCTCCACAGCTAAAGTCCTTTCTGGGCTGTTTTAATGTAATGGCTGAAGTGTAGGCAATTGGTCAAGAGGGACCAAGTGGGTTAATCCTCTAGCTCAGCGGTTCTCAACCTGTGGGTTGTGACCCTTTTGGCGGTCGAACGACCCTTTCACAGGGGTCACCTAAGACCATCCTGCATATCAGATATTTACATTATGATTCATAACAGTAACAACAACATTACAGTTATGAAGTAGCAACGAAAATAATTTTATGGTTGGGTCACAACATGAGGAACTGTATTTAAAGGGCCAGAAGGTTGAGAACCACTGCTCTAGCTCTTCCATATATAAGAGATTACTAGAGATTCAAACAGGCCAACCTCTTTATCCAACGATAATAAGAGCAGAGGCAAAAGTAGACAGGAAGTTAATTTGGTTAATTTCTGAGGTTGGCCTAAGTCAGTCAAGCTAAATTATCTTTGTTTCTATGAAAGCAAATTTGAAGTAACAAATTATCTGCAAATCTGTGGATGAAAACCATTGTAATTCATATTGTTTTATAAATTTGTTTTATTAGGTAAGGTGATTCAAAATGGGAATGGTTTCCTTGACAATACAAAAATTCAATCAAAGAAAATATCTAAAAGCTATTGTTTAGATGGCTTTTAAGTTATGTTCAGCTCCTGGTTGTGCAAGATAAAAAGCTGTCCTTATAAACAAAAAGACTAGTTCTTTTGTTACTTTTTTTCTGTGGTCAATGTGATGTTTGCGCTTAAGTAACTACTCTGTTTAACCTGTTCTATTATTCTAGCATTTCCTTTTTTTCTCTCCCATTGAGCACGTTTCTGGCATAAGAAACTCTTTCCTAAATGTTCTGGGACTAAGGAGGAACTTGTTTCCTTTTTGTCAGGTATACTTCTGCTATATCTAATTGTGTTGTGCTCCTATGAAAATTACTTTCACAGTTTCAGCTGCCCTGGGGGCCTTGAAAATTGGTAGCTTTGCCCTGACTGGTTTGGCTCAGTGGATAGAGCGTTGGCCTGCGGACCAAAGGGTCCCAGGTTCTATTCCAGTCAAGGGCATGTACCTTGGTTGCGGGCACATCCCCAGTAGGAAGTGTGCAGGAGGCAGCTGATCATAACTCTCTATCCCTCTCCCTTCCTCTCTGTAAAAAATCAATAAAATATATATATATTAAAAAGAAAAAAAAAGAATTGGTAGCTTCAAGTCAAAGCTAATTCAAATCAAATATTGCCTGTTATCCTCACCAGCCATGTGCTCCCTGGCCACTCTTCTGTGTTTTTCTCTAGGAGGCTGCTGTGTGCTAAGAAACTTGAAGCTTGTCGCTTTGCTGTCTAATTGAGCTCCTCCCTTTCCTGTTTTTCTGTAGCCATCAGAGGGTTTTCGCATCAGCACAGGATCCGGAGTTTTGATGAAGCCCGAGGTCTGGACCTAATTAATGAGCGGATGCCACCCCGAAAAGATAGCCAAGGGAAGTTGGCAACCCCCGTACAATCTAATACTTCGCACAGGAGCGAGAAGGGAAAAGCCAGCCATGACTCAGAGCCCAGCGGTGGCACAGGTGGACCCAAAACTTAAGAGCAAATTGTATTTATTTATTTATTATTGGAAAACAAAACAAAGCAACTTAAACCTGGAGGTGCATTCATAATATACACTCTGCATTTATTCTGGAAGAAAGGTGACCATTTTATAAATTCTTCTAATTTATGTCTAACATAAATATAAGCAGCGCATCTGTTTTGTTTTCCCTTTTCTTCTTAATTTTTAGGAACTGATCTGCTTGACTGATACATATGTGAGGTTTTGTGCTATAAGAGGCACCTTCTCCTAATAAAAGGGCCTTGGAAACCTCCACCCTGGGTTTCTGACTTGAACCAGCCAGACTTTCTCTTGTTTTTAGAATGTAATGTCTTCCATTGCAGACTAATAACTTTTCAAACACAGAAAGGTTTTTTCCTTTCTACATGGTACCATTGAAGAAGATCTCTTAGATTTCAGTGGCTTAAACTTCTCTTCTTATGGAAAACTTGATTATAGTAGAATTTGTAAGTGAATAACCGAAACCCAGTGATTTTAAGAGCCAAAGGGAATGTTTTCCATAACCCACTTTCTTCTGGACTCTCAGTTCTTTTTACTATGTTCTGGTAAGGCAGAATAAAAGGTAATGAGGGATTTCTTAGAATTACTTAAAATTTGTTCATCTAGCTCTGGGCATGGCTGGTTTAAACTTCCCTTAAAACTTGGGAGGTTTCTTAAATGTTGCCAGATTCTTTGGCTTTCATTTTTGGACCCAGGTGATTTACTCTGTCTACAAAGGAAGCTACATGTCTAAATATTTTATAAATGCCCTCTGTACAACCTTCAGTATAAGCACTTATGCCCTCCTGTGTATTGCATCAGCTATTATAGCATCTATTCTCCCATTGTCCTTTTTTCTGTGTCAGCATTTTTTTAATCAACTGGGATAATGAAAACAGACTAGGGTAGAATGATCCCTTATGAATCAGAGGTCTTGCTAAAGGGCATTGGACGAGTGAGGAATTTCATATATTCTACATCAATTACAGGGTGTTTATCTTTCAACACTCATCAGGTTGAACTGTCTGTCAGCATATTGTGGAATACGAAGACAAGTGTTCAGATATAATGTTTGAATAATCATCCCTTGATTTTTCAAGTCACAACCAACTGGGAAGAAAACCTCGGGGGTTCTTGGGCTCCCATTTTTGGTTTTACCTGGTGACAGGTGCTATGTCATAATACTCATTGGCCAACTTTGCAGTAAGTGTGCATATCTGGGCAACACTACACCAAAGTGCATATTTATGGAATTCCTTCATGTCATTTGGGCTGTAGGAGTCCAGCACAAGAGCACGTATCTCAGACAGTAAGACCTTATGTTGGGAACTTCAAGGACAACAGAAACTTTATCCAAAAAACTATTTCATTAGAAATATCTCTGTTTTCTATATCTTTTGTTAACAGTTTCCAGTCTGTTTATGACAACGATCAGAGCATTGAAGGGATTGTAATTTGATGATGTGAATTAGTCTGCTTAACCAGATAGGAAGGATCCCCAGCTGGTGTGGCTCAGTTGGTTAGAGCATCATCCTGTACACTGAAAGGTCACAAGTTGTTTCCTGTCATGACACATGTAGGTTTCAGGTTCTGTCCGTGGGGGGCGGGGGGGGTGAGGGGGGGGACCAATAGATGTTTCTCTTTCTCCCTCTTCCTCTCTCTCTAAAATCAGTAAAAAAGCATGTTCTCCGGTGAGGATTAAAAACCATATTAAAAAAAGGTAAGAAGGATATTGAGGACAGAGAGGAAAGATCTCGTGCTGGGTTGCAGTAAAAACTGTGCAAGAAGGGAGAAAAAGTCTTTACTGATGGCCATTTCTTTACAATGGAATTCGTCACCTGGGTATCCTCAGCCTGCTTCTCTCTGTCCCAGGATAGAAAAGATCGCTGTTCTGGGAGTCTCACCTAAAGTGAAAGGCAGTCCACGTGACACATTTGATAGATGGGGGTCCCTTATCCCTTTCTCCTCTTCACTGAGGCGGTGGTTTTACATACACAACCCACAGGTAGAAACCACTCTTCTGGGCTTCAGGCGCAGGCAAGTAGTGGAATAGTTATTATACATCCATATAAGCAAGAAATGATATTGTGCTAGTAAAAAGGATGCTTATTTAGGACTGTCTTTATTATCCTCTCAAAAAGAAGCAGTGCGGTCAAGCAAGTGTCCTTGACAGGCATGGCCAAAGGATGTACCTCACAGGTGCCCTTTGAGCTGTTGAAGGATCCGCCACAGCAGAGAGGTGAGAAGTCGTCATCCAAGAAAACTGGAGTTTAAAATGCAGCAGCAACAGGTCTTGAAGGACGTTAGGTTTGAAAATCCTGTTGAATTCTAAAGGAAAAGGTATTTCTGATATTCTGTAGAAAGCTGGGGTGTGTGTTTCAAGAATTTAAAAAGCTGTGTGTGAAGTGTATCTGTAAGGTACAGATAGCTTCTTAAAGTGACACTGTCACTCGGTGTACCTACATAGGCTGGCCCCTCTGACTGAAGACAGGTTAGAGGCATGAACCTTAAGAATATAAACTCTGGGTGGGGGTGGGGGGGTCAATTGGTTAGAGCATCGTCCCAATAGGCCAGGGTTGTGGATTCGATCCCCAGAAAACTGTATAGCCCGGCCAGTGTGGCTCTATGGATTGAGCCTTGTCCCATGCACCAAGAGGTCACCAGTTCCATTCCTGGTCAGGGCACATACAAGAATCAACCAATGAATGCATAAATGGGTGGAACAACAATTTGATGTTTCTGTCTTTCTCAAATCAATAAATAATTTTTTAAAAAAGGAATAAATTGTAATCACAGTACTTGTTCTTCGTTCCAGATTTCATTGGAGGGTACAGCATATTTTTAAACATTTTAATCTAAACAGCAACTCCCAAGATGGCTGATTGGCTGCCCTGAATTTGCCTTAGGACCACTATCTCCATCATTTCAACGAACGTTCTAACTGCAGTCAGAGGTCTGAGGATTGCTGTTTTCAAAGCCTCTTTACTCAGTCTCCCCCCTGCATGCTCTAAAGATCCTAAAAATACTTCATTCTTGTTCTCCTTCACTTTAAGATCCACAGTGACCTTTTTTCTTCAACTTCTCTTATTGGGGGGGGGGGGGAATGAGGGCTTCTTTATAAACATTTGTGGAATTCCATTTTAGACATGACACTTCTTAAGGACCAGTTTTCCCAATTTCATCTACATCCACATCATGTGAAATTTCAAATTGACCAGATGACAATTTTGTAAATAGATATTTGAAAACTCACCCTGGCTGGTGTGGTTCAGTGGTTAGAAAGCCAGCCCAAGCACTGAAGAGTCATGGGTTTGATTCCTGATCAAAGACATGTCACGTACCTGGGTTGCAGGTTCGATCCCCAGCCCTAGCCCAGGCGCATGTGGGAGGCAACCAATTGATGTTTCTCTATCTCCTCTCTCTCTCTCCCCCTCCCTCCCTTCCACTCTCTAAAAATTAATGGAGAAAATATCCTTGGGTGAGAATTAACAAAAAAAAAACTACTCATCTAACATCAGTTCAAAACACATCCTTTTTAAATCTCTGTGTTCTGAATATTTGGAGCAAAAAAACCAAACAAACCTATAAGCCGTGTGTGTGTGTGTGTGTGTGTGTGTGTGTGTGTGTGTGTGTAATAGAATGCTAAAACAAAAGCAGCCTCAGCTTTCTTTAAAACAGCGAGGTCACACCAGTTATGGGTACAGACACTATTGATTCCATGGCCTTTTGTGACTAGATATTAATCAGTGCAATAGAAATTGCTCATCACACTCGGGTGGGCTTGATGTGGCTCCTTGCCTAGGACAGACGCATCAGACTCTCGGGAATATCAATATATTTCATCTCCTTTTATCTATATTTACACTGCCTTTTTGTTCCTATAGTTACTTATCCTGATAACTTGGACATAAGTTCAAAATAAGTAAAGAAAAATTCCTCATTATTTTGTCACAGAATGATATTAATGACAAGGGTAGGATTTCTTCAAATTGGATAACTTTGGGGCCTTTCAGCCTGGTGTTGTCCCTTAGATCCTCTTCTGAGTAATTTTAAAACACAAAGTTTGAACCCTAGCTGGTTTGGCTCAGTGGATAGAGCGTCAGCCTGCGGACTGAAAGGTCCCAGGTTCGATTCCAGTCAAGGGCATGTACCTTGGTTGTGGGCACATCCCCAGTAGGAGGTGTGTAGGAGGCAGCTGATGGGTGTTTCTCATTGATGTTTCTAACTCTCTATCCCTCTCTCCTTTCCTCTCTGTAAAAAATCAATAAAATATATTCAAAAACAAAAACACAAAGTTTGAGTCAGCTGCTCTCTATAAGAAAAATTGTATTGCCTGGCCAGTGTGGCTGTATGGATTGAGCCTTGTCCCATGCACCAAGAGGTCACCTGTTCCATTCCTGGTCAGTGCACATGCCCTGGTTGCTGGCTCGGTCCCAATTAGGGGGCATGCGGGAGGCAGGGAATCAATATTTCTGTCTCATCATTGATATTTCTATCTTTCCCTCTCCCTTCCTCTCTCCAAAAATCAATAAAAACACTTTAAAAATATCACAGACCACCCCTAACCGGTTTGGCTCAGTGGATAGAGCGTCAGCCTGCGGACTGAAGGGTCCCAGGTTCCATTCCGGTCAAGGCATGTACCTTGGTTGGGGGCATATCCCCAGTGGCGGGGGGGGGGTGCAGGAGGCAGCTGATCGATGTTTCTCACTCATCATTGTTCCTAACTCTATCCCTCTCCCTTCCTCTCTGTAAAAAAATCAATAAAATATATTTATAAAATAAAATAAAAATATCAGCCCATGTCTGTGCGAGGTACAGCGGGGCTTCCTGCTCTGGCATCACGAGCGTCTCCAGCCTCGCAGAGTGACAGTGGCTAAGAGTGGTTTCCTCTGCCCTCCTGTTTCATGCCAACATTGTAGACAACAGCCAGAATTTTGTACTGTACCTTATCTATAAATAGAATTCACACGGTCTTGAGAATTAAGTTCATCCTGACCAATCTGGGTGACCAGTCAGTCAAAACCGTTTTTAGAAAGAGCTCGCCCCAGGTTGACTGATTTAGAGTTTTTCCTTGTGTTAATTATCAGATATTTCCCCTTCAGTGTTGGTGCTGAAAATTATTTCCAAACCCATAAAGACTTGTTGAGGACATTCTAGAATCCCCCGTATTATTATAGTTGTTACAGTAACTGTGGAACCCACTTTTTTCAAAGCTTTATTCAGTGTTCCCTACCCAGGCAGAAAAGATTTCAGAGGACGAATCCCCTAGTTGTGGAAATGAGGCTGCTGTTTCCTACATTATTTGTGGTTAGAACCATGGATACCACCTTGTCTAGCACTTGGTCCGCATCATTTCTGCAATCTGCTGTGAGAGGGAGGAGAGGGCAGCCTAGGGAGCCTCAACACTAGCTGGAGGAGGGTCTGGATTACTCAGAGGACAGGTCCAAAGGCTGTATTGCACAGTCCCTCTTCAGCACTGCTGTGATCAGGTGCTTGTAGGAAAGCCATAGAGCAGATGTGTGTAGAGCAGCGGTTCTCAACCTGTGGGTCGCGACCCCTTTGGCGGTCAAACGGCCCTTTCACAGGGGTCGCCTAAGACTATCCTGAATATCAGATATTTACATTACGATTCATAACACTAGCAACATTACAGTTACGAAGTAGCAACGAAAATAATTTTATGGTTGGGTCACACCACGAGGAACTGTATTAAAAGTGCCAGAAGGTTGAGAACCACTGGTGTTGAGGAAGAACGTTGTGTGGTCGAGAAACAAGGTTGTTACTCTTATCTTGAGTCGAGCAGAGACCTGTATGAACAGTAGGGCTTTGTGCCTTCGACAGTGTGAAAGAGGGAGCCTGTATTACTCTGAGACTGGACCTGACCTGCCTCTGTCTAGTCAGCCGAAGTGAATGGGGTCAGGGTTTGCTGCCTTCATCTATGCAGTCACAAAGGTGAAGATGATCCTGGAGAGTATATTCCCTCCCAGGAGGCCTTGGCCTCCCGCCCCAGCAACCTTGCTAAATAACACCTTTGTCTGAGATAGGGTTATGCACCTTCTCTTCTACATCCTCATGACAAGTCTACGTGGCTTAAGATCAAGAAGTGAGGACATGGCCGTCGACCGTCCCTCCAGGCAGCTCTGAAGTGGGGCCATGCACACTGCCTTCCTGTAAGTTCGTGCCCAGACTCCCTCACTCCCTTGACTAACTGTTTCCAAATAACTTTTTTTCCATGTCAAAGTGCAGTGCATGTCATAGGGAGGAGGCCTAACTTGGATCTTGACTTGTGGCAATAAAGATGCGTTTTTGTCTGTCAGAGAACCTTTTGGAAGATGCCGCCATGAACCCTCACTTTTCCTTTCTCGGTGCACTGTGACCAATAGCTGTTTTTCCTAATAGAAATGTCAGCAGGTATTTTCCAAGAAAAGATCTGGTTTTCCTTCCTAACGAGGTGGTCAGATGTATGCGGTTAACTGGTGGTGTACTTTTTTTTAAGGCTTTTCTGGATGATAGGTTATTTCCTTGTGTTTAGAGATTACTTGCTTTTCAGTTATGTTAAAGAAAATGGTGGAAATGTTATTTATTGGCAGAAATCATTAACTGTTTTGTGAACAAGAAAATTTGTTAAAACTTTCTTACTGTAAATTGGAAGTCATCTTTAAAAAAAAAAAAAGAAAACACTCTTAAAATTAAATGTTGGCTCCCTGTGTCTATTTCCTGGTGGGGGTACTTATACTTGGCTCTTACCATTCGGTGCTTCCACAAGAGGAGAAAGCCTGACTTTGACGTCTGGCCTGGTCTCTGGAAATGCCAAGCAATCCCACTCTCGAGGAAAGGAATCCCCTCACAAAGAAAGACGCCTCTTCTGCCACTTGCACCCGCTCGTTTCAGACCAGCTCGGGGGCTGCAGTGGCGTTTCTACTTCTCCCACTCAGCACCCACTCCCTTGCCCAACCTCCTTCCTGGCACTCTGCCCGCTACTAACACATTCAAGTCCCAGCTCTTCATGTGGCTTCTCCAGGACAGGCTGCTCCTTAAAGACACAGAAGGAAAACGTCCCAGAAAACCAAATCCTTGTAAAGATAGAAGTAATTATGATGGTGGTTTAATAACTCTGCATGTGGTCCTAATAATAGACATGGATGAGTTCTAAGGAGAAGTTGCGGGAGCCAGAGAAGAGTTGAATGTGGAGGTGAGTTGGACTGCTCAGGAAAGGCAGTGTTGGGCCAGCCTCTTGATTCCTCTGACAAGTAGAAATACGCAGATTCACAAGGAGAAGTAATCTCCACTGAGCAACAACGGGGTAGGAATAGAAAAGGCGCGCAGGGCCCTTGGAGTAGACAGCGTGTCCAGGAGGGAATTCTATCGGTTATGCAGTGAAGGTAGGAAGTCGGAACCCAGGGCCTGCAGGCCTGAGTGAGGCAAGTTCACTGTAAGTAAGTACAGTGACATCAGGGGCCACAGTACAATTTATAGGCCAGGAAACGAGCCTAGATTTCTAATTTCAAAGAAGCCAAGTATGCATTTTGGGATCTTTCCCAATAAATGGCGTCCTGGCTTAGCAATGTCCTTATACCCCAGCTAAACATTCAATGAAATGAGGCCATATTTACCCTTATTTCCAGCGTTATGAGAAAGAATTTTTTTAAGCCTGGAAATGAGGAACTAGCATGCAAGTTCACGGTTACCTCTCCCTGGACACTCAGTCCCACTTCCTTGCCTGCTCTATGTAATTGCATGGCCTTGTTTTTGTATCATGACTTTCGGGTTTTAGGAAAAGTCTTCAATGTTGAGGCAGTGGGCTAGTAACTTAATGGTAAATGAGGCCGTCTTTATAATGTTGCTGCAGTTGAGGAGAAGGTTCATCACAGAACTCAAGGCGGCGGGAAGACAAGGCGATTCTTTGTTTGGAGGCCAGAGCACTACCTCACGATGTCCACTGGCCGGCAACGCAGTCCTCTTATCCTCCTTATCTGAGTGTGCCCGCGCTAGGAAAGAAGCTGATGCAGACCTAGTTTCCCAGCTCCTGGTCTGTGTGCCCTTTGTGGCTGAGTCAACTTGGCTGGGCTTCCCTCTGAGGTCATCACTTATTTATCCTTGCCTTTTAAACTCTGCTTTCTGAAGAGCTGTCAGCCGCTTGCTCTTACTTTCGTGAGAACTAAAAGAGGCTCATTCCTCCAGCTCAGTTCTCCAAGGCACCCCATCTGCGCCTGGTGCTGTGTGCTCTTCTATAAACGGAGGGGAGAGGGAGCGGCGGGTGATGCCAGGGCAGAGGCTTCCTTGGAGATAGACTAGATACTGGACAAAAGGCCGAGTCCTTTCACAGCCTTGGGGATTCATGCGATTGACACTGAGGAGCCTGAATAGATCCCAGTTCCATCATGGGTGCTATAGAAAGGAGGTCTGTGCAAGGCAGGCCTGGAAGCCTTATTCTCTATTCCCATGGGGATACACTCATTCACCCTGGCTGCCCATACTGCCCACACCTGACCTGGAGTGGGAATTTTTTCACTCGAGATCCCTTTCCTTACAGGGACGATACCCCAAATCTTGGATTCCAGATGGCCCAGGTCATGCTGTTGCCAGCTTAGGGAGGTCCTCCAAGCCTCACTGTGGGTCTCTCATGTTCCTCTTCAGTTGTTTCTGTTCCCAGGAAGGTTTGGCTTGGACGAGGGCCATCAGGAGAACTTGGTATTGGCAGGAGCTGGAATCAGGAGGGGACCCAGGAGAAAGGGGTGGAGCCCAGAGGATGAAACATCATCGGGATTTGTACTCTCATGCCTGAGTGACTTGGTTTCAATTCCTCACTATGTGGTCTTCCTCTCTAGAGAGGTCCCAACTCCTTGAAAGGAACCGTGCTTTCTTTGCTAATCCATTCTGGTCTGCTTGTTCAGTTCTCCTGGCAGGAAGAGAGCACTCTTCTGAGAGCACAAATAAAAACCCGCTTAAAGCCTAACTGAAGAGTGTGTCGGAGTCCATCCCTGTGGAGGAGAAGGAATAGCAGCACCCCTCCGTTGTCTAATATGGGGGCTGGGGCACAGTGCCCGGTGCCAGCTCAGGGTAGATCTGAGCGTGCCACTCGAATGCCAGGCTCCCTGTGCTGGATAAACACACTCCTCAAGAAATGAGAGTTCAGGTTTATGTCTCCTGGGATCCCTTGCTTCCTTTTTCCCACTTGAGAAATAAAACTGAATTCTCTGCTCACCCTACTCACAATAAAACATTACTTCAGTGCTATTTCCATTCACCCTTCCTCTTGGTGACAGAGGTTGGTTTTCACCGTGACCCGCATTCCTGTACAGCTGTACAGCACCCTCTTCCCCCGCCCCACTTGGGAAGAGCCACATCTATTGGTAGTCTCTTGGCTAATCACCCCTCAGGGTGATGGATGTGGACAGACCTCTGTTGACTGGGTGTCTTGGGGGTAATCCTCAGAACAAAAGGATGGGGATGGGGCATGCGGCTGACAGGATCAGATGGCTAGGAAAACAGAGCAGTTACATAACTGTGTTTACTATGGCTCAGGTGGCTCTGAGAAGGCAGAGGTGGCCCCCTGACAAGAGGTAGTGCCAGGGGGTGGGGTGAGGGGGGTCAGGGGGAAGAATCGCCCGGAGGGAGGGCCTGTGAGATGATAAGGGAGTCCGGAGATAATGCATTAGGATGAAAGGAATCTGAATCTGCTCTGTTGCTGACAACAGCCGCGTTACCTAGCACAGCCTTGTAGCCCCAGCCTCTCACTAAACCATGCCAGCTGTCTGCGGGCTGGGGCAGCAGCAAGTAGAGCCGAGGCTGGAGGGAGGAGTCGAGAAATCAGACACCTGGTTCTGGGCTGAATCTCTGGACTTTGCTGCTTTTTTCCCTTTCATCTCTCACTTTTCAAAGAGGAACGATTCTTGTCTCTAAATACGGGCAGAAAAAGTGCTTGTCATGGTGCCTTATGCTTTCTGTTCCCACTGATCTCTGATCCTCTCTTCTGTGGCTGGTGGGCCTCAGGGAGCAGGGTGGGGGGCCTTGCAAAGCTTCTCCTTGGGCTGAGCCCATAGTCTAAGACTCTGGGAAGGAGAGTGACTTCCATGGGCGCCAGAGCAAAGCAGGCTCCGAGCTGAGAGAGGTGTGAGCCCGGCAGAGCCTGGGTGACAGGAGACAGGCAGAGGTCAAACCGGCCCCAGAGAAAAGCTCCGGGCTCCAGCACAGCCTGTGCCGCTTCCTACAAAGCTGTGTGCTGGCTCTCTATTCCCATAGAGATGACGCTGGTAGCCTTGTGAGAAGCAGGAAGTGGGGACCTTGGTCAGCTCAGTTGCACCCTCTACATTAAATATTTATCTTGGAGTCCAGGTTAGAGCCCTAGAGAATAAGAGAAGCTCGCTGCTGGTGAGAGGGGGGCATGACCAGGATTCCTGGAACTGGAAGATCTTCGGCGCCACCATCGTTGGAGAGCAAGGAAGAACATGGAAGAGACGTGGCCCCTCTTGGCCGCGAGGACCGTGACAGGTGGGGAGCAAAACTGGCGACAAGGGAAAGGGGCGCAGCTCTTGTCCCCGGGGGAGGGAAGGGACGGTGACCAGGGTGTCTAAGCTTCACAGGAGGGCACATGCACTGCCACCAGCACTCCTGTCGCAGCTGTGTTCTCCGAGTGGGGCTACTGTCCCTCCCCCACCCTCCCAGCTTTCCAGGAGAATCACTGAGTCTTGGGGGGCCTCAGAGGGGATCTCCTTCAGCTCCCTGCTCAGTGCAATACGTGCCTTTACAAAGGTGCCTACCCCACACCTGCAGACTCGGAGCCCCTGTGATCCTGTAAAAGCTCTTCCTTGGAAACCTTGCATCCGCCTCCAAGTGTGCACCTAACGGTCCCCCTTGTGCCAGGGCAGCCCCCAAACACTGGGAGCCAGCCAGCAGCCTCTCTCCTCAGCTTCTCTGCAGCGGAAACAGCGCTCCTTCCGCTGTTGGTCTGTGATATTGTTTCCTGCTGGTTCACCACAACCAGGATAGCCCATTAACTGAATTGAGAAAAGATAAACGTAATGGCATCAATGATTGTAGACATTTTTTAAAAAATTGTTTCTTTTCTCCATTCCCTCCCTTCTCAACTTTTGAGTTGAATGATGTGCTTGGAAAACACTAGTGCAGCGATTTTCATCTCATGCAGCACATCAAAACATATATTTTTTGCCAATCAGGTAAAAAAAATAGGTATAATTTTGATTGATTTCAAAATAAAATAATAATAATAGTAATTATCTACCCTTTTTGCTCCAAAGTGATTTTTTAAAAAGTCAGGTGGCCCATACTTATACATAAGGATTTCTGGTACCAAGAATTAACCAATCAGATGCAACCTTATTATGCGTGACCAATAAGATGCAACTCTATTATATGACCTATATATTTATGGTTCACTACAGGGCAGTCACACCAGAGGGCTATTGTCATTTTTTAAATTTAACAAAGGGGAAAGAGGTCAGTGCTCCTGACTAAATAATCAGGGATTGCATGTTTTAAAAATTCTTGCGGCGCACCGGTTGAAAATCGCTGCTCTAGTACATGGTGGCCGCAGGACACCAATCTTACCCCTAGTAGGAATGCAGTGAATGTTTTCATATTTTCCTAATTTATACTTGATCGCTCTCAAAATAGATCTGACTTAGCCCGATGCCTCTTTGCTATTTGGCTTGGGGCTTGGGGTCCCTGAGCCAAGCCAGGGACTTCCCTGTTAGCTGTGATCATTCAGGGAGTACCTCACTTCCTATCCCAGGCCCCGTGCGCACACGGAGGCCGGGGGAGAGGGGAGAAGGGCTGGTCAGGGACGTCGGCGGGAGCCAGTGGGTGCGGGCTCCTGGGACCGGTGTCAGAGCCGCGGGAACAGCGGAAAGGCAGCGAGATCAAAACAAATGCGGTGTGTGGGAACACCGAGACCTGGTCACCCCGTCGCGGCCACAGGGAGCGCCCTCATCCTCTCCAGGGGCGTGGCTCTGCGGGGCGGGGGGGCGCGCCCGCGGGCGGATTTC
>NW_005871376.1:426124-433250 GCF_000147115.1 Myotis lucifugus
CGGCGCGACCCGACGGAGGCCACTTGCACGCCCGGACCACGCCCCGGCCCCGCAGTTTCCCCTGCCGCCACCCCCGGTTCCCGTCCGGCTCACAGTCCAAATTGGAGGAGGGCAGAACGCCGCCCGCCCGCGCCTCTCCGTCCTTCCTCCCGGCACGCGCGCGGCCCGTCCATCCCTCTTCCTCCTCGGGCGCCCAGCCTCGCGAGCCCGTCCTGACGCGGTCACGAGGGTGGACAGCACAGCCCGGACCGCTCCCCGCCCTCCCTCCCCGAGGGCCGCCGCGGCCGCACCAGGCTGGAGTCCAGCTGCGATGCCCCGGTCCTCCCCGGCGTCCTCAGCCCCCGCCACCTGCCACCTGCTCGCTGGGGAAGGTAGGTGTGGGGAGGGGAGGGGTAGTCGGCGGCACCTGCGCCCAGCCCTAAGAGACGGCACCGAGCCCTTCCCTTGGGGACCTTGCCCCAAACTCTGGGACGGAAAGAGGTGAGAAGTATTCCCCTCAATCCACAAAAAGGGAGGTTTGAGAAAACCTGTCCTGTCCACGTGGACTCGCAGCTAGAAAACACCCGCGAGGCGCCCAGGGCAGAGCCCCAGGCCAGGGCAAGGTCTCCGGTGGGAACAGTCCGGACCACAGCAGAGCCCCTTCTCCTCCCCTAGCCCTTTGGAGCTGGCTGCAGAGGGGAAGGGCTGTCTGAATTCTGGGGAGTGGGGGTGGGGTGGGGGGAGCTCGAGGTTTCCTGGCACCCTCTGTCCTCTGCTGGATGTAAAACCAGTTTCCCCCATGCCTCCCTCTCCCTATGAGAAGGCCCCTTAATGTCCCTTGACCAGGCTGCCAAGCTCAAACTCAGCCCGCCCTCCCACACCCTCCCCTGCATGTCCCTGGAGCTGCGCCACAGGGAGAGGTAGACTCCCCCCCCCCCCCCCAAGGATCAAAAAACCCAGAAAATGCTGGGGGGGAACCCCCTCCCCGGGGAGCCAAGGAGGGTGGGGCAGAAGGAGGCTGGGAAGGAGGGAGGGTCAGCTGAAAGTAGGGACAGCTGATGCTGACTTGGCCACAAGCAGTCAGCTGGGCTGGGAAGGGTTGCTGCTAGAAACCAGGCTGCCCTGGATCCGAACCCCCACTCTCTCTGCCTCGATTTCCCCCATGAGGGGAGGGAGGGCTTCGGGGACTGAGGGGTGTCTGCATGTTTTGTTTTTGGGAGGAGCCCTAATTGGATGCAGCTGGTGAGGTGGCCCTCCTCTGGTTTCCGCTCTTCACTTCTCCCCAAAGGCAGGGTGGGCACAGGAAAACCATGACCCCAGGTGGGTTTTCAAGGGCAGAAGAGATCCTCCCTTAAACCAAAAACAGGTAGTTGCCCCAGCCTTGTACCCTCCAGCCCCCAATGGCCCGAGCAGGGACTGGGTACAGGAGCAAGCACAGCCCCTCTTGTACCTGCATCCCCTCTGTTCTCCGTAATTCTTGTGCTGCTGGTATGATCCTCACCTCGGAACTGCACTCCCACCTACAGCTGACACCCTCTGTCCTCACAACCCCATGCTGCTCACATGCCCCACACAAGTCACATGCACAGCACTGCACTTACCTCCCACCACATGCACACAGCACCCCGCAAGCCCTCACAGCCCTCCCGGGAGCCCCCAGACCCCTCAGGCACACACAGGCCTAAAAGAACAAAAACACCAGAGTCGGTCGGCCCTAGAAGGTGCTGATGGTTGGTTCAGCTTCTGGCCCAGTCCCACCCGCTCTGCACCACCGCTCTCCGGTCGGAAAGCCCTGTTGGTCAGCCCTACCACCTCCATCTCCCGGATGCCTGAAGCCCCTTCCTCTGAGCTAACATTTGTGGCGGGGGGTAGGGGGGAGGGGGGTTCAAAGAACCCGGCTGGCCAGTCAAGCATGTTGCTCCCAGGAAGACCCTCTGTTGAAAAACAGCCTGAGGTGTAGGAGAAAGTGGTGTGTGTGTGTGTGTGTGTGTGTGTGTGTGTGTGTGTATGCTGGTTCTCTGCCCCCACCCTCACTGGCACCTTGAGCCCTCTGAGGCGCAGTTCAAGCCAAAGAGGCCAAACAAGGGAGCGGATACTCCTCTGAGCTGGGGAGTGGTTCCTGCTGCCTGGAAATACCCCCACGCGCTGCCCCGTGGCCCTGCTGGGCAGTAGGCGGCTGGCCTTGCTGTGGCCCAAGGCCTCTCCCCAGCCCGAGGAAGCCCTGTGCCTGCTGGTGAGCAGATGCGCACACAGGGCCTAGGGGAGGCAGGGGGAACTGAAAGTCCTGCGTGCCTAGGCCTCCTCCGCCAGCTGCCCCCGTTCCCTCTGCCTCCCTCTGGGGGAATGCGCCGCTTGTGTAGTGAGAGCCCCAGAGGGGCTGGCCAGCAGGCCGGCCAGAAGCTTGCTCCTGGCCAGCCTCCCCTCCTCCTCGCCCGGCCTCCCCTCCCCCATTCCCACCCAGAGCTCCTGCCCAGCCTAACAAGCAGCCCATTGTGCCTCTGGGAGCCGGCACTGGCAGCCTGCAGGCGGGTGCCCGGAGTGGCCTGTTTCCTGGGTCCTGGAGCTCCCACCCAGCTGGCCCTGACGCCCTCCCACAGCCGTCCCCTCTTACCCACCCGGAGGTCAAGCCCAGAGGGCACGGCAGCGGGTCCAGCAGGGCTTCCCCTTCCTCCCTCCTTCCCCACAGAGGACGTGCAGAGGAGCTGCTGGCACACCCACAGCCCTCTGACCTCGACCCAAGTATGCAGGCCCCACCCTGCAGCCACCCAGCGGGGCTCAGCCTGGACGACTTCATCCCTGGCCACCTCCGGGCCCATGTAGGGTCATTCTCCAGGGGGACTCGGGTGAGTGAGAACAGCAAAGGGAGAGGGTTACTGTGGGCCCATAGGTGGTGGGGACCTGGCAGGCCAGGTGGGGAGCAGGAGGGTTTAAAGGACTGGAAGCTGGGAAGGGAGTCAGAAGATAGCTCTAGGGAGCCCCCCTGATTTCCCGCAAAAGGATTAAGCTGGCCCTGGAGCCCTCACCATGGGGTATGGCTGGGCCCTGGCAGCCATCCCTGCCCACCCTTCCCATGGAACCTTTCTGGGCCTGAGCTGCCGCTCCTGGCCCCTCCCCACAGGTGCCTGTGATCCGGAATGGTGGCTCCAACACCCTTAATTTCCAGTTCCATGATCCTGCGCCCAGGACTGTGTGCAATGGGTACTTCCCAACCAGGAGAGAGGCTTCCCGGCACCCAGGTGGGTCTGCTCAGGAAAACCTGGTCCAGGAGCCCAGGGGGGGCAGGGCCCTCGGAGCTCATCTCACTGCCCCTCCCTGGGTGAGCATGCCGGCCCTTGAGAGTGAAAGCTGTGGGAGAGAGGCTGACACATCCTTCCCCTTCCTCCCCGCAGTGCCCGGGGAAGGAAGTGTGCAGGGGACTCTGCCCTGGGGCTGGGGGACCTCCAGCAGGACAGGGAGTGGCTCACACTGGGGATGGACGGGCGAGGAATGGGAGCACATGTGGGCTGTAGAAGGGTGCAGGGGCTGAACCCCACAAGGGTCCTGAGGCTGCTGCCCAACACAGGGGCAGGCAGCTCGAGAGCCTGTCAGCTCCTGGGCTCCTGTGAGTCACCGCAGCCTGGGCCACAGGGTCCGAGGGATCCTGGGACACCCTCGGTGCGGGCCCACCCAGGGCATCTTCTGAGGAGCTGGCATCCTTTGTTGCGCATTCCGGTGGGGCAGGCACTCTGTCAAGGAGTTTAATTCCTTTAACAAATAATTGCTGAGCACTTGACCGTGCTGAGCCCTGAAGGGATGCTTCACAAGCCTCATCTATTCAATCCCTGCAAAGTATGGACATCTTCCCAGTGAGGAGCTGAGTCTCAGAGGGTTCAGTCTCGGAGGCTGAGCCCCTTAAGCTGCTGCCCTGGGGGCTGAAGGGTCGGGGAAGTTGAGGACACGACAGCCACGTCTGGCGAATAGTTTCTGTCCCTAATCGAGAGCCTCTCTACTGCGTGCCAGGCACTGTGCTGGGCACGGTCACACCCTCTAGAATAGATCCCCCTGAATCCTTCCATGATGACCCGTGAAGTGAAAACGGAGGCACTGGAAGGCTGATTGTTGTGCCCAAGATCACACAGCCAGTAGGGGCAGATCTGGAGTCTGAAGTCAGATCTGTCCCCTCCAAGCCCAGCACCTTTTCTGCCCCACCCTGCTGCCTCCCAGCTGGGACGGCCGGGCATTCTCTGCAAGTAGTGATTCTCAGCCCTCATTCTGGAAGCTCTTAGGTCAGCCCCAGGAGAGCAGAGTGGGGTGGGCACAGATGTCTCAGGACGAAATCCATTTTTATTCACTTTAATTAAAACATAAACAAACAGAGGCCCGTGGTCCTGCTGAGATGATAGCGTCTGCCTCACCAACTCCAACAGGCAAGGAGATGTTGAAATGTTTAAACCCAAGGGCATCAGTATTCTGAAGAACCAAGGGACAGACCAGGTCAGGCGGGCCCCTGCCCGTTGCTAATGCTCTCATGCACACCCTGCAGACCCTGCTTGGTATCAGACCTGGCCAGGCCCTGGGAGCCGGCCCGCGGGGACCCAGAAGACCCCCGCCTCCCAGCAGCCCCAGAACTGGTCAGCCACGTGGACCAAGGACAGCAAACGCCGGGATAAGCGCTGGGTCAAGTACGAGGGAATCGGGCCCGTGGATGAGAGCGGCATGCCCATTGCCCCCCGATCTGTGAGTCTAGAGCTGGGGACCCACGCTGAGCACTTCTGTGAATTAAAGTTGGGGCAACCAAGGCTGTACCCAAACATCTCAGACTAAAGCAGGGGTTCAATCAGAATGGGTTTCAGGGGTCATGAGCCCCGTAGAATCACAGGCAGTCATGTGTCTGAGTTGCACAATGGTTTGTGGGTAAGAGAATGGCCCCCTGGCTCTCAAACAGTGGAGGGCCACTGCCGGCAGGGGCCACTCTTAGATTCTAGTCCCAGGGCCTGGCACAACGCTCATGACATGGTTGCTGAGTGGATGGCTGGTTGAATGAGTGAGCACAGAGTCCTGAGTGGTGAGCGTGGATGGAGCCGGGCTCCAGACTCCCAGCGGCTCTGTCCTCCTCTCCCCACCAGCCTTCCCCCGCCCCCCCATGCCTGTCTCAGCCAGCCACCTGCCTTTAGTTCAGTTCACCATCTCCCCATCTGAACCTGAGGTCAGTAACATACCTTTCTGCCTTCCAGGGCTGTCCTGAGTCTCAGGTGAGGCAGGGGATATGAAATAACATTTCTACATATATTACTGCATTAATTTTTCATGACATAGAAGCACGTGTTCTTTGTAGAAACATCAGAAATATAGAAAAGCAAAGTGAAAAAATGTGAACCCCCCCAAATCTCTGTGTCAGGGTCACCACTGATGGAGATCCTTTCCATATCTTATTCCTATATAACACCCTACACGAGGTCATTGCCAGTAAAGATATCACACGCCCCCCCCCCCCCACCACTGGGGCTCACAGGAAAAGGGCCCAGTAAGGAAAAACTTCTGTGGCTTGGCATTAGGAGGGTGGCCTGACGTTGCCTCTTCTGATCCCAGAGTGTGGACAGCCCTAAGGACTGGTACCGGAGAATGTTCCATCAGATTCACCGGAAAATGCCAGGTGAGACACCCTTCCAGGGCCCCCTCCCTACTGCTACCCCAGTGGGCTCAGCTCCAGGGGCTTCGGAAGGGCGGGGCAGAGAAGGGAACTTGCCTGCTCAGGGAGCTCTTCTGCACCCACCCAGGCTCTGTGCTGAGTGGTTCCTAAAACAGGCACAGGAAGTATCCTCCAATCTCCTCCCTGTTCTTGGGGGCGGAGGGCGGGAACAATGACCAGTATCCTTTGAGGGTATTGGGCATCCATGAGGTCACTCATTCATTCAGTTACTCCCGTGACCATGTATTGAGCACTTACTGTGTGCCAGGCACTATTCCAGGCGCTGAAGATAAAACAGGGGACAAACAAGAATGTCCCTGCCCCAGTGAAGCTTAAGAAAGAGAGAGACAGAATAAGCCGATAATAAGTACTCAATACAGCAGCTGGTGGTCAGCACTAGGGAGCAAAGGGCTGGGGCTTACCCAGTGCAGGGAAGGCCCCTGCTAAGTGGCATCAGAGCAGAGAGCCCAGGGAGTGAAGGAGTTAGCCCTGCTGGGCGGGGGAGGGGTGCTGCACCCAGGGGACCCCAGAGACCCAGGGGCAGAAGCAAGTCTGGTATGTTCTGGAATATCAGGGAGAGGCCAGAATGGGATTGGGTCCCAGAGGGCCTTTGGGGCCATTATAAGGAGTTTGGCTTTTATTCTGCAAGAGCTGAGCAGTTCTGAGCAGAAGAGTGACATGCTCTGACAAGTGATACCTGGAAAGGCTCACGCAGGCTGCCAGGTGGGAAGGAGAGGGCAGGTGGCAGCAGGGGACCAGGTAGGAGCCACAGTGCCTCAGACCAGGGCCGCAGCAGCAGGCCTGGGGGATTCGGAGACAGAGTCCTGGGAATTTGCTGATGGATTTGAAAGAGAGGAGTCAAGGCTGACTAACCTGACCAGGTTGAAGGATGGAGCTGCCATAAGTGGGGACTGCAGGAGGCGCAGGTGTAAGAGGCGCCGTTTCAGATGTGGTGCATCCGAGTGGAGATGCTGAGGAGGCAGTTATGACACAAGTCTGTAGTTCGGGGCCACGCCTGGGCTGCAGGCAGGAATACCTGGGATTCATTCGAGAGATTTTGATGCAAATCCGCCCAAGTATTCTAATGTGCAGCCAAGGTTGTAAATCCCTGGAATAGATGTTATCTTTTACGCCAGAAGATTAGGTAAGATGACCTGGGGAGAGGGAGAGACAGAAGCCCAAGGGCTGAGTCTTGGGACTGAGTGGTTCCCGAGGTGAGCAGGACTCAGCCACACAGACTGAAGGGGCAGCGGGCGGCAGGGGGAGAACCAGAGTGGTCTCCCTGAAGCCAAGTGGAAGAAGCACTGCAGCCGGAGGGAGGGACCCACTGTGACAATGCTGCTGACGGGCCCATGCCGTTGGCCATTTGATTGGTCGTGTGACAGTCACTGGGTCCTTGAGAAGAGCAGTCGGGGCAAGAGTGGTGGGGCTGAGCCTGCTCCACAGGAAGGGAATTGGGGGCAGTGAGTGAGGGCAGCC
>NW_005871376.1:433350-435791 GCF_000147115.1 Myotis lucifugus
CTGACTCAGTCCCCTGGCCCCGCTCCAGGCAGGAGGGAGGCTAGGAGCAGCTAAGGCAGCCTCACAGGGCACTCCGATCTCGCCTGCTGTCCCATCCCTGACCCGGTCCTTTCTGCTTCCGCAGACCTGAATCTGGACTGGACCTTTGAGGAAGCACCCAAAGGTGAGGGGGTGGCCCGCTCAGCTTGGCCTTGAATTTGACCCTCCCTGCAGCCACACCTGGCTCTGGGGCTTCCCAGTTGGCTTAGTTCAACCTGAGGAGTTTGTATGCCCATTTCCGGTAAGCTCCCAACCCCTGGCAGGTGGCATTCAAGAACCTCAGCTTCCCTGCCCAGTGAATGCCCAGCCCTGGTGGTGATTTCTCTGGGCCTCTCTTTCCTGATCCCTAAAATGGGGACACTACCCACCCCAGAGCTGTTTTGAAGATTTCTTAAAGAGAGCAAAGCTCTTAGTGCAAAGCCCACACTAAGGGGTCCGGAACACCAGCCTTTACCCAGGAGCTACCCAGAACTGAGGGTGGGCATGGGTGTCAGAACCTCCAGTGGTCAACCAGGTGACCTCAACCCCTGCTCTCACCTCCCCGACCCTACCTGTCTTCTCCCACCTGCAGTGGCTTCCTCCTGTGCCACCTCTGCAGACTCAAGGTGTCCAGGGCCCCAGCAAAGACCTGCATCCCGGCCAAGCCAGGCCTCCTCTCTGAGCGGGTAAGCCGCCATGGGGAAGTGGCCTGAGGGCTGCAGAGGGGCCCTGGCTTCCCTGTGGGGACTGGCAGCCCCTGGTGGCAACAGCTGGCACAGCTTCAAAGTAGGCAAGCAGGGGATCTGGCTCCCCTGACAGTTCAGCCCCTTCTCAGGATCCCCACTACTCCAGACACCCCCTTCCTCGCCAGGGCCCAAGGGGAGTGGTAGGCAGGGGTGGACTTTGCACCTATTCCTGGTCAGGACCCCCATGATGCTTTTGTGGTTGGTAACAGGATTATCACCCCAAAGATCTGCAGGTTCTATGGGGTGGAGAGCTGGGCGTCCCACGAGTAGGCGAGTAGGCATGGATCTGTGGCCATCGCTCTGATGCCTGAGAAAAAACAAGGGGTGGAGGGTCCAACTTTCCTCCCAGGTGCCGGTGCCGCGGAGAGGGGAGCCCCTCCAGGGAGGTGAAGGGTGCAGCTGCTTTTCTCTGTGCAAACCACACAGGCCCAAGCCCGGCTGCCTGGACCTGGAGGGGTTCAACCCCACCTTGGGAATGAGGGACTTTGCCCTCAGTGAAATCGATGAGCTTCTTATTCTTTTCTGGGCAAGATTCACCTCGTTAACATAGCCATACCGACCAGGCCTGTGGCTCTCGGCATCATCAATAAGATAGAGGCTACGAGCTCAAGAATTGGGCTCAGGGTTCTGGATTCAAGCTGGTGTGCCTTGAGCAACTTAACCAACCTAAGCCTCAGTGCCACCATCTGTTAAGTGGGGTCACTGAGTGGTCATGAGGATTAAGGCTCATAGCAAGTCTCCACAAACATTATTAATATAGACTTAATCATGACAAGAGCTTCCTTAAATGAGGAACGACATATTCCATTCTCATTATCACCAATATTATTTTGAGAATAGAGAGCAGAGTCATGATTACAGCCAACAAATCCTGACCCTGCGGTCAGACATTCCATCATTTGATAAGCGTGGTACAGTCATTCCATTTAGTGAAGACATCCAAATTCAACAGAGGCTGGGACCTTTAAGCCGGCCAAGAAGGGAGCCCTGGAGGGACTAGGACAAGTGTGATGGCAGTGCCTGGAATGTGGCTGGAGTGGCCTTGCAGATGAAGTCATGAATTCAGCACCCTCAGAGCAGGGAGGCCCAGGGCTCTGAAATCACGTGCCCAGGGCTCCAGGGTCAGGGCTGCAGGCTCTTTTCCTGCCCCGGCTTTTCCTCGGACTAGTATCTAGTCCCACACCCTCGGGCACAGGTGCAGCCAAAAAGACCAGCTTCACAGAATAAGCACTAACATACATAGCCTCAGTCACGGGGCAGACTGAACGCAATTGCAGGCTATGCACCAAGGCCAGCAGGAAAGGGGCAGCCTATGCATCGTGGAGCAGATGCATGTGTCAGGCCTAAGCTTCACCACACCCTTGCGTGGTGGGAATCGTTCTGACGTTACAGGCATTGAATCTGAGGCTCTGACAGTTCAGTCACGTGCCAGAAGGTAGCACAGCCAAGTGGTGGAGCTGAGATTTGAACTCAGAGCTCATAACCTTCCACGAGTTAACACTGCTCCCGAGCCTGGGGCAGGAGAGGACGGGGTGCACTCCCTCCACCGGGGCTGTGTACTCCCTAAGAATGCCATCCCCTTCTTCTAACAGAATCTGGGACCTCTCTGAATAGTTTTCCATAACACCTTTCTGCCGGAACCCTGGTGTACTCTCCTTCCTCGTTAGGTTATTTTTA
>NW_005871376.1:438077-453281 GCF_000147115.1 Myotis lucifugus
GCGGCAGGTGGCTGGCCGGGACCGGGCACCGCTCGCCACGGGCGGCCGTCCTGGCCCTGGATGGTCACCGCCCTCAGCCCAAGAGGGGGTGGCCGCGCCCGCACTTCCCCGCGCACCCGCCTCCCCGCGCGGCCGCACCCTCGCCTGGCCCACTGCTTGGGAAGTCGGACGTCCTGTGGCGAGGCGGCTGGAGTGGGGGGCGAGGCGGGGGGGAGGCCTTGGGCGGTCGGGGTGAGCCTGGTAGGGCGTGAGGCCAGACAGGTGGCTCACTCACTCACTCACTGTGTCCCCGCAGCCCGGCCTCTGCCTGGAGCCTCAGCAACCCGAATGCACTTTACCGGGGCTCCTCCTGGCCCCTGAGCCCCCACAGAATGGCGGATGGAGGAAGCCCCTTCCTAGGTCGCAGGGATTTTGTCTACCCTGCCTCAACCCGAGGTAAGGACCAGATCCTGCCCTTTTTCCCGCCCAGAGGCCCACCACTCACCAGACCTGGTGCCTCTGGGGTGTGGCAGGAAGATCCTCTAGCCCCTGCTTCCACTGGTGCCCGTGGGACCCCATCCCAGCCCCACCCCCAGGCATGGCCTTCCCACGCTGAGCTCATGTTCTCCGCAGACCCTAGTGGCTCTGAACGAGGGGTCAGCCCTGCCAGGAAGGAAGAAAAGAAGGTAAGGGGGTGGGAGCATTAGGGTCAGGGTGCAAGGAGGGCCTGGGGTGGGTCCTGGGGTCACCCCCTGTGTCTTCTCCCCCTGCATAGAGGAAGGCTGCCAGGCTCAAGTTTGACTTCCAGGCACAGTCCCCCAAGTAAGTGCCCTTCTCTCCCCTCCCCTGCCTCTTGGGGCTGGCTCTGCACTGGGGGAGAGGGGAGGCGGGGCTGAGGCGGGCATCCCCAGGAGGTGGAGGGGACTCTGGGTGTGCTGGACAGGGTCATCGGGAGGGCCTCAGCTTGCCCATGTCCTTGGTCTGGCCCGCAGGGAGCTGACCCTGAAGAAGGGTGATATTGTCTACATCCACAAGGAGGTGGACAAGAACTGGCTGGAGGGGGAACACCATGGCAGGCTGGGCATCTTCCCTGCTAACTACGTGGAGGTGAGCTGGAGCCAGCAGTAGCTGGGGGCGGGAGGCTGGGGGTAGTTGGGTGTGCAGAGCCCTTATCCATCCTTGGCTTCTCTCCTGAGCTGGCAGCCACAGCTCACAGCTTCCCTGAGATGTGAACTGTGAGCTCCAGGGCAGGGGCCATGTCTCAGCCTCATTCATAGCCTCGGCCCCCACAGCCTGGCCCAGCACGTTGCCTGTACTCGGGAAATGTTTGTTAAATGAGGGCTAAAGCTGGAACCCAGTCAGCTGGGGAGAGCCAGGCCTGCCAGCCCTGTCAGTGTCCCAGACTTTCACCATGCAGAACCCATCTCTCTCAAGCCGTCTTTGGGATGAATCCTAATTACACCCGGCAAGAGTACAAAGTGCGTGATGTTTACAAACCGCGTCTGCATGCATTCATTCTCATGTGTACAGCTGACCCTTGAATAATGCAGGGGTTAGGGGCGCTGACCCCCACACAAAGATGACCCCAACACAAAGATCCACGTGTAACTTTTGACTCCCCCCAAACTTAACTACTAATAGCCTGCTGTTGACAAGAAGTCTTACCGATAACATAAGCCTTACTGATTAATACCTATTTTGTATGTTATATGTATTATATACTGTATTCCTACAATAGTGTAAGCTAAATCATAAGGAAGAGAAAATACATTTTATGCATTTATGACACAACCTTTTTATAACGTTTTTGGGGCATATTTCTAGGCTACCTGGCTCATTTGTGAGTTTTTAAAAATTGTTGGAAATCTCAAAAAATGTTCTAATATATTTAATTGAAAAAATCTGCATATAAATGGACCCACACAGTTTGAACCTTTGTGTTCCAGAGTCACCTGAATTACCTCCCTGGTTCCTCTCATTAACCTGGGAAAGTGATTGATCAGCCCCGTTTTACAGATGGGCTTGTGAAGGTTCAGAGACAAGTTGTTAAGTAAAAGATCCAGAATCTGAATGAAGATATAGGTTCTGGACTTGATAGATAAAGGACTGTCAGTTATCTTTGGTATTTGTGTTTTTTAAGCTACCTAATTTATTAATTTAAAGTTGGTCATAATGTATCCTTATTATCACTTTAATGTCAGTAAGATCTGTAGTGATGTCCTTTCTTTCTTTCCTGATATTAATAGTTTGTGTGTTCTCTAATTCTGGCTAGAGATTTGTTCATTTTAGTGATCTTTTCAAAGAACCAACTTTAGATTTTATTGATTTTTCTCTATTTTTGTTTTCCATATCATTGATTTCTGCCGCTTTAATATTTGCTTCTGCTTGCATTAGGTCCAGTTTGCGCTTTTTTCCCCTAGGTTTTTTTTTATTTTTTTATTTGAGTTTCAGCATCGTGATAAAACACTTAGCCGATGGATCACTCTGTATTTTCATCCTCCAACCCCCTAGTTTTTTAGGGTGGTAGTTTATATGATTGATTCGAAACAGTTCCCCCTACTATATGCATTTAATGCTATAAATTTTCCTCTGTGCACTGCTTTAATTGCATCCCACAGATTTTGATTTTATTTTTCATTCAACTCAAACTGTTTTCCCATTTCCTTCGTGACTTCCTCTGAACTATGGGTTGGGTGGTTGTTTAATTCAGGCTTTTGATTTGGCAGACATCAGTAGGCCTCTCCCCCCTCAGGACTCTCTGATCCTGAAATGTTGCAAAGTATATACAGTATTCCATGTCATCAGTCATGTAGATCTTAGTATGAAATAGTTTATTAGCATCCTGGCCAGTGGTGCTCAGTTATTTGAGCATCGTCCCATGTACTGAAAGGTTGGATTCCTGGTCAGGGAACATACCCAGGTTTTAGGTTCAATCCTGGTCCAGTGTGTGCAGGAGACAACTGATCAATGTTTCTCTCTCTCTCTCCCTCTCCCTCCCTTTTTCCCTCCCTCCCTCTTCCTTCTCTCTCTCTAAACTCAATGAGAACAGCCCTGGTGGGTGGCTCAGTTGATTAGAACATCATCCTGATACTCCAAGGTTTCAGGTTTTATCTCCCGTCAGGGCACATACAAGAAACAACCAATGAATGCATAAATAAGTAGAACAACAAGTTGATGTTTCTCTCTCTCTAAAAATCAATCAATAATAAACATTTAAAATATAAAATCAGTAAAAACATTTAAAATACATATATATATATATTTTTTTAAATATATTTTATTGATTTTTTACAGAGAGGAAGGGAGAGAGATAGAGAGTTAGAAACATCGATGAGAGAGAAACATCGATCAGCTGCCTCCTGCACATCTCCCACTGGGGATGTGCCCGCAACCCAGGTACATGCCCTTGACCAGAATCAAACCTGGGACCTTTCAGTCCGCAGGCCGACGCTCTATCCACTGGGCCAAACCAGTTTCGGCTAAAATACATATATTAAAAAAAGTAGTTGATTAGCTTCTTGATTTTTATGAGTAGGGTGAAGCAAAGAGCACGGAGATTCTGGGCCACTGGTGGGGTAGAAGGGGAGGAGGAGGAGGGACACTGGGTCCTCGGCAATGGTAACATGTCAGCGCCTCACTGTTAGAACACGCCAGCAGGTGTGCCCTGCTCCTTAATAATGCCGGTGGTCATGATCCAGCATCAAGAAGGATTCAGGAACCTGGAGAAGGCACTGTGCGTAAATTAAATAAGAGTCCAAAGACGAAACATAATTTTGAAAGGCATTATAGGGAGTCAGAGAAGACTTAGCTAAAGGAACCGAGTTCTCCTTGTCTCAGGACCCCTTGCTTTTTATTAACCCAAGTTGTCCTAAGGCGAGGTAGATATACATCAAAGGGCCAGGTTTCCTATACACAATCCATTGTCAGATGATCAGGTTTTGGAGAAACTGCCTTCGGCTGTTCAGGTGTTTGGCCAGCAGGAGGCAATAACATGTAGATTGAAATGCCTTTAGCTCTCTGGCAGCAAGCAATCATTTATTCATCCTTTTCAGGTTTGGGGAAATGCCCTCCCTCAGCCATCTCCAGATATTCAGCCCTGCTGACATGCTGGAACTGGCTTCCGGCACTTGAAACTTGTTTCTTCTGCCCTCCAAGTTCAGCTCACTGAACTGGCCACTGCCCACTCCAATAACACCCACCCCACACACCTCCAGTGCAAAATCTCCCTCCAGAGGTCTTCTGGGCCTCAGCAGCCCCTTGGCTGTGCTTACCACCCTAGGTTTGTGACTGGTGTCTGTCCCTCTCTGGCCTGGGGACAGATCTTACCGTACCACCTTCTCTTAGTTGCCTCACCCTCCCAGGAGCCCCAGGTCTGTGACCGATTAATGTCTTGGCTGAGCCTTTCTCTCTCTTTCTTTCTTACTGCAGGTGCTGCCTGCAGATGAAATCCCCAAGCCGCACAAGCCCCCGACCTACCAGGTGCTGGAGTATGGAGAAGCCGTGGCCCAGTACAATTTCAAGGGGGATCTGGAGGTGGAGCTGTCCTTCCGAAAGGTGCGGCAGGGCCAGGCAGGAAGTGGGGGTCGGCGGGGGCTGGTGAAGACGGAGGAAATACGTACATTGTTAAAAAGAGGTGTATCCACCTTCATCTAGTATTTTCAATTTTTTTCTCAGTCTCTTTGGATTAATTCCCCTTAATGTAGCCCATATTTTAAAAGTCCAAAACTTCGAGAGTAGTGCTTTTTTTCATTCCAGGTTGGGAGGTTTTGAGGATCACAGTCAGCATTTTTACTGTTTTCTTTTTTTTTTTGTAATCCTCACCAGAGGATATTTTTTTCCATTGATTTTATAGAGCAAGTGGAAGGGAGGGGGAGAGAGAAACATTGATGTGAGAGAGACTCATTGATTGGTTGCCTCCTGCACACACCCGGACTGGGGCCAAGGATCGAGCCTGCAGCCAAGGTACTTGCTGTTGACCTGAATCGAACCCACGACCCTTCAGTCTGCAGGCCGACACTCTAACCACTGAGAAACCCAGCCAGGGCATTTTTAAAAGAGTGAAATGGAAATATTAGAAGGCCTTGCATGTAGCCTGGCTAGGAAGCTCATTTGGTTTGAGAGTTGTCCCAATATGCCAGGGTTGTGGGTTTGATCCCAGATCAGGGCACATACAAGAATCAACCAATGAATGCATAAGTAAGTGGAACAGCAAGTCGATGTTTCTCTTTCTCTCTCTCTAAAATAAATCAACTAAAAAAAAGAATGCCTTGCATGTAGTAAGGGTATCCTATCACATTTGTAGGCATTTATGCCCTGGCCAGTGTGGCTCAGTTGGTTGAAACATCGCACCAGACACCGGTCAGGGCTCATACCTAAGTTATTGGTTCGATCGGCAGTCCAGTCGGGGCGTGTGCAGGAGGCAACAGATCAATCTCACATCGATGTTTCTCTCTCCCTTCCTCTCTGTAAAATTAAAATAGAAATGTTTTTTAGGCATTTATGCCTGTGTGTGTGTGTGTGTGTGTGTGTGTGTGTTGGATTGTTACTACAATACAATTTTTATTATAGATCGTGTTCAAGAAAGCTTAAAAAATGTTGTCCTAGAAAGCAGGGTTTGGTCTCCCTTTGGCTGATTTTTGGGGCAGAAGCCATGAATGCCCCTAGTGAATGTCCCCCAGAAGAGCTGGCCCCAGGGACAGAATGGGGAGGAGGTGGCTGGGTGGAGAGGTGGGGGCCAGAGAGGGCTGGAGACCTCTTCCCCTGGGCAGCCCACTTGACCTCAGTCGTGAGGGCCTGAGGAGGCAGTAGCTGTCATTAGGGAGTTTGTTTGTTGGCAGTGGTGCCAGGATCACTCGGTGTGGAGGCAGGGACAGGACCAGTGGGGGTTAGTGCCTGGCCAGTGCTTCTTGCCAAGCTGCCAACCATGCCCTTTGCTCCTCACAGCCACGGTGTTGCTATCCTCGCTTCACGAGTGAGGAAACCAAGGCTCAGAGAGGCAAAGCAAGCTGCCCAGGGCAGCTTGAAACTGGCAAGAGCCCGGTTTGGACCCGTGTTATTAGCCACCAGGCTCCCCTGTGACTTCTGCTCCGTGGCCAGGCAGCCTGGGTTTGGCTCCTGACTCTCCACTTCCTAGCCCCTCGGAGCCCCGTCCCTCTGGGTATCCGTGTAGGCAGCCTTGGGTGCGAGGTGCCCAGGAAGCCCTCCAGATCCTGACTCCTTTCTCCCCCAGGGGGAGCGCATCTGCCTGATCCGAAAGGTGAACGAGAACTGGTATGAGGGGCGCATCTCGGGCACCGGGCGCCAGGGCATCTTCCCGGTCAGCTACGTGCAGGTGAGCCGAGAGCCCCGGCTCCGCCTCTGCGACGAGGGCCCCCAGCTCCCCGCGTCTCCCAGCATGACCGCCGCCCGGCAGGCTGCCCGTCACCCCAGCTCCCCGGTAACACCACGCAGTCCAGCTGATCCCACCGATTGGGGGGGCCGGACCTCCCCCCGCCGCACCGGCTTCTCCTTCCCGGCCCAGGAGCCCAAATCCCAAACCCAGGTAAGATGACCTGTTTCAGGTGGAGAGCTGATCCCCGCTCCCTACCCCGTACCCCCCATTCCTGTGACGGTCACTTCAGAACCCTTCCCAGACCGCCCCCGGACAGACTGGTGGGTGGGTGACTGGGCAGAACCTGGCATGGCAGCCCCACCCTGGCCTTGTGGACCTATGAGCCCTCCAGTTGGTTCCGGCCCTCGAGCTGCAGGGAGAATAGGATAGGCAGCCGGCCCTCAGTGGGGCCCCAAAGCCTCCTGACCCTTCAGACTCCACTTTTGTGACTTGTCCCTCTCGGCCTCGGGCACAGGGCAGGGCCGGGAGCCTGGGGGGTGGGCTGCTGGGCCCTGCTGTGACCTTGAGTGTGCCAAGCCAGCTCAGCCAAGGGTTCGCAAGCCTGAGGGAGGGCGGTGAAGGATGAAGAAAAGACAGACCAAGAGAATAAGCTGGGTCTAGGTGGATCTTCCTGTGCCTGGCTGAGGCCACAGAGAGAGATCCAGAGGCCAGCTGAGCCTTTATTTTATAGCCAGAGGTAAACAAGGTAGTGGTCACCATAGTTACAATGTTCTTGTGAGTTTCACTTGTTTTGGCAGCACTTGCTGCACCTCCCACAGCCCATTAGCTACCCAGATAAGATCTAGGGAGCTTCATAAGGTCAAGCCTAATTATGCTAAGAGGGCTGTGCCCTCTAAGCTGGGACTTGTTTTGGCTTTGCCAACAGGTCAGTCCGAGGCTTAACCCTATAGCTGCGCCCTACACTTGGGCATATCACTTCCTGTCTCTGGATGTGGGTCTTCTCACTGGTAGAATGTTCCTCACCTGCGGATGAGGATGATAATTCCCACTACAGAGGGTAGCTGGGTGGGTTTGAACTACAAGTTTATTCTTAAGGAGAGTCACTGGTCCCCATCCCGAGGGCTCACAAACAAGCCCGTTTGCTCCCGCAGTCATCTCTTCACTCAGCAAACCAGTATGAGCAGGCACAGCCGGGCGGGCTCCTTCCCACTGTCCACAGGGTTCAGAAACCAGCCACCTGCCCCACCTGGGACGTGAAATGTCACAGACCCCCTGTGCCGTGGGGGGGCAGAGGGGGCAGTGCTGCCTGGGGAAGGGGGGCCATTTCACTTCTTCCCCCTCATGCTGCCTTTGCCCACCTTTCCTCCTGTGGACCCCAGAGTCTCAGCACCCCTGGGTCTTCTCTGTCCCATCCTGGAGGTTCCAGCCGTGCTGTGGACCTGGGGACCTCCTCCCACACCACCACTCAGATTAACTGGACCCCGTGAGTACCGACTGGACTGCGGGAGCTTGGTCAGGGGTGGGGGCTGCATCAGGCAGTGCTGAGCACACCGACCCCCTTAGCCTCCAGGACCCTGATACATCAACTTGTTCCACTTATTTGTGCATTCATTAATTGATTCTTGTATGTGCCCTGATCTGGGATCAAACCCACAACCTGGCATATTAGGACAACTCTCTAACCAGCTGAAGCAGGTGTGTCAGGGCCCTGGAGGGATGGGCTAGGGGCAGGCTGGAACTGGGAAACTCCTGATAAGGTAGCACTAGTTCTTGCTGTGCTTCCGGGTGACTTGGTGGTGAGGTGGGGCTGTCTGCAGTGCTCCTGACCTGTCCCTGTCAGCCCTGCGGCCCCCTCCCTTAGCCCCCAGCCCCAGTCTCCTCAGTTCCCAGCCCTGAGATCAGTGCGTGGAGGTGTGGGAACTGGGAGAACAGACTTGAAGGCACTGGGAGCGCCGAGGAGGCAGGGTTTGGGTGGTTAGGGCTTGGAGGGCAGGGAGCAGGCCTGGGGAAGAATGCACTAGAGCCAGGCAGAGCTGCCATTCCCGGAGCTGGGCCAAGGCTGTCGGGAGCACAGAGAAACCCTGGAAAAGTCGTCGGATGTGGCAACACTTGGGTTTAGACTCTGGGTCTGGTCTCTGGAAGGGGTGAGGGCTCTGGTGGTTGCCATGACAATGTCTCCTGCAGGTACCGGGCAGTATACCAGTATAGGCCCCAGAACGAGGACGAGCTGGAGCTGCGGGAGGGGGACCGGGTGGATGTCATGCAGCAGTGTGACGACGGCTGGTTTGTGGGTATGTGTGCCTGGGGGGCGTGCTGGGGGGTAGGCTAGAAGGACGTGTACCTCAGGGTCCTGGAGGGATGGGCTGGGGGCAGGCTGGAAGCAGGTGTATCGGGGTCCTGGAGGGATGGGCTGGGGGCAGGCTGGAAGCAGGTATCTCAGGGTCTCTGGGGGGCGGGGATATTGGTTCAGCACAGAGTCATGGCCTGACCCAGCACTGATTCCCCAGAGCCAGCACTTCTGTTGTTGCCTTCATACCTCAAAGAGGGATGAGGCCCAGGTCACTGATTAAGTCAGTTCAGACTTGGACCAAGTCTCACACCCGTGTATCCCCCCCTCCCACCCCGGTTAGCAGCTAGCTCCCCAGCCGCTTCCCACCAAAAGGAGAGAGAGATCCCGGCCCTCAGAGCTGGTTCCAAGGGCAGCCCCGGCAAAGGACTAAAGCAGGAAGCCTCCAGCTGGCCTTGGCCTGGTTCAGGGTGACCAACCAGCAGGTTTCACGTGGCCTGCTTCCCCAGTGGGCAGGCCCTGTCCAGGCCTCCGCTTCAGAGGCTGGGCCGTCCTCAGAGACCAGTGAGCAGCCAGGGTGCCGTGCAGCAGGCTGCGAGGCCTGCAGTGTCGGGGGGTTGCCTGGGCAGGGGTGGCCTCAGGGGCAGTCCCTTGACCTGGCAGCCCATCCTTTCTCACCGGAACCCCAGCACCTCACTGGTGACCAGGCTTCAGCCATACCAGTGATTCTGAAGTCCTAACCTGTTAATGTCCTTACCTCAGAGAGGTGTGTTTGGGGCACATTCTCATTTTACTCTGTACACGTCTGCTTTTCAGTGTCTTTCTAACTATCGACGTTTTGCAAATTTATATAGACAAGAAGAAAAGCACCACCTTTGTGGTATATGCCTCATGTGCTTTTAGAGGAAAAGTTTAGAAAGTTCAATTTCTCAGTCACACTAACACCGGTTAAATGTTCAGTGGCCACATGTGACTTATCATGGTGGGCAGTGCAAGTCAGGGAAGGCTTCCTGGAGGAAGTGTGGGAGCTGGGCCTTGAAGGGTAGCAGAGCAGGAAAGAGAGGCCCTCCAGGTAGGGGAACAGTATCAGCAAGGCCTGCATACAAGGTGGGCATGGGCTACTCAGAAGGAAATCAGGATGCCAGCGGGCCAGGAAGGGAAGGCCCAGGACTTTAATTTCATATTTCTAGTATTCCCCCTTCACCACCCCAGGACACAGGTGTGTTTTTTTGGGGGGTGGCAGACAAGAGGCCTGAATTTTAGGCTCACTTCTACCCCTAAACAGCTGAGTGCTTTGGGGGAATTCACTTGGCCTCTTAGGCCTCATTTGCCCCCTCTCTAAAACGAGGGTGTCATACTAGACCAGCCGTGGGCAAACTACGGCCCGCGGGCCGGATCCGGCCCGTTTGAAATGAATAAAACTAAAAAAAAAAAAAAGACCGTACCCTTTTATGTAATGATGTTTACTTTGAATTTATATTAGTTCACACAAACACTCCATCCATGCTTTTGTTCCGGCCCTCCGGTCCAGTTTAAGAACCCATTGTGGCCCTCGAGTCAAAAAGTTTGCCCACCCCTGTACTAGGTTCCGTGATTCGCCCCCCTGCTTCCTTGCTTTCCCGAGGAAGGGCGGAGTTACTCTGTGCTGTGTGCAGTTATCCACAGTTGCTGAGTGCTCAGATTGGTGGGTCATTATGGAACTTAGCAAGTGTAGCTTTGCTTACCTAAGCTTTTGCCTTTAGCAGGCAGGAATGGGGAAGACAATTCCTCCCTCCCTGGGACATGGACTCCACCTGCAGTTCTGGCCACTGCCAGCAGGGGGCAGGGCCCTCATCTTTCCTATTTTAAAAACAAGTGTGGGAATGATCATTGTCTTTTCCTCTTTCAGGTGTCTCCCGGAGGACCCAGAAATTTGGGACATTCCCTGGAAATTATGTAGCTCCGGTGTGAGAGGTCTCCATGGCAACTCAGAGCCCGGCCAGGATGGAGTGGAGAGCAGTAGCTCTTCTCAGAGGAAGAGAGGACCCCCTTCCCACATCTTCCTCCCCAGGACCTGGCTGCTGGCATCTGCAGACAACCCAACAGCCTTTCCCTTGGAGCCCCCTCGGAGCCCCCCGGACTGACTCCCACCCACAGCTCACAAGCATTCCTCTCACAGTCCTTTTATTTCCTCCCCTACCCCGTTCCCCAAATACAGAGGTCTGCTTTGAAGTGGAGACTGTTTCCCGGCCTTATTGAGACCAGACCCCCGAGTCCCCCACCCCCACCCTGCTGTGGCGTTTCCTCTAACAGGGACTGGCTCCCAGCTTCACCCCCATGGGGTTCCTCTAACAAGGAGCAGCTTCCTAACCTCATAGAGACCAAAGGCCGCCCGCAGGGGATTCCTCCCCTGTCACTCCAGCTGGTCTGCTGCCCCCTTTGCCTTCCTGCTTCCAGCTGGGCCTGGGAGTGGGGTGGGGGTGGGCGCAGCCCCTCTTTAGCACTTGGGGCCTGGCAAGAGGTCTTACCTGAAGGCCCCCTTTTCCCAAAAGCTGCCAAGCCCTGGGCCTGGGCTGTGCATATGACCTGCTACTGTAGTGCCCAGAAGGTCGGGCCTCAGAGGTCGTGCCCTCCTGCCTCCCCAGCTCCCCCCAGCCCTCAGGTCCCCTCTGGAAGAGAATGTAAAATAAATGTGGATACGGGGACCTTGCCTTGCACTCCTTTTGGGTGGTGATGGTGAGAGGGCTGGATTGTGGGAATTCATTCTTCAGGGGCTGTGCTGAATCAGGTGGGATGTGAGTGTGTGTGTGTGGGGGGGGGGAGTAGGGGAGGCTGGAAAAGCAGCATGATTATCTCTAAGATCTAGGGCCTCAGGTCTCAGGCGGCACTGAGCAGCCCCCAGGACTAGGCAGCTGTCTGACAAGCAGGGCAGAGAGGGAGAGAGAACACCAGCATCACGGGGACCAGGGTGGGGTCTGATTGTGGGGAGAAACCAGAGATGGGAGCTGGATGTGGCCTTGTGTGCAGGCTGTTTTGATTCTGGAGCCAGCGTGGGGTTGCTGGACTGGATGACACGTCTAACTGCTCTCTGCTCCTAATGTTTTCCTTCTGTGCTCCACTCCACACCAAAGCCCTGCGTGTCTGTTTACTTTCCTCTTCAGGCTCGGCTTGGGGTTTTGAGCAATCGATGGTGGGAAGCTGGGAGGGGTGGGCCACAGCTAGCCAAAGCGACTTCTCGCCCAAGGTTTCAGAGTCCTAGGGCGTGGTGGTTCCTGTGGGGTGACGGGTGGCACGGTCTGGGCTCCGCTGCCCTGCCAGGGGAGGAAAGCACCATTCCTGGCCGTGCTGGGAGCTGAGCAGGGCGTAAGGTGCTACGTACCCGCTATCTGCTGTGAGCGTCCCAGCAGGCAGGTTTGACTCCCCAGGAGGAGAGAAATTCAGTTGTCTGGGTCACATCATTATAAAATGCTGAAGTCAGGTTCATGACTGTTGCCATCTGTCTGCACCGAGTCAACCGGGCATTCCTTGTCCAGAGGCCTATGAAGAAGGAAGGTCACATAGGAGGTCAAGGACTAGTCCAGGGCGGTCCCGGGCCGGGCCTCTTACATTCTTTCTGCAATCCTGTCGTCCAGGCCTGTTGCTTAAAGTGCCCCCACCCTAGTGGGTGGGAAGCGGTGGTGGGACCCGTTGAGTCAAGGCAGGTGGGTGAGGCCTGTGAATGACAGGGCTGTGGCCTGGCCCTGGCTGGTTCCTTGAGCCTGGGTGGGGCTGGGCCCGGTGGTGGTTAAACAGCAGCTGGAAGAACAAGACCTGCGTATCCTCCTGCAGCCACTCTGGCCGGCCCAGTCCTCACCTTGGTCTGTTCTCAGTGGACAGGTCCACCCTGTCCCATAACATGAGCATTCTCCGGGATCCCACTCGCTTGTTCCTGATCCCTGTCCCAGCTCCTTTGCATTTCCTGATGCCTTCAAATAAGGTATCGGGTTGAGCCTGCCTTTACCTGCGGCAGAAACCAAATCCACTCCCTCTCTTTGATGGGGACCTGAAACCTTGGCAGCAAACCAACCCTAGGCCCCTGGGCTTCCTGCCAGGAGATCCCTGATGGATGATGACCACTCAGGTGCCTTGATCTGGCCCGATGGGGGAGGGTCAGAGGCCTAAGAGGGGAGGGGGACCTGAGGGGCCAGAGGGGCCAGAGCCAAAAAGGACCTTGGGCCCCTGGTCCCATTAGAGAGGTGAGGTGGTGAGGGCCCAGAGGCATAGAGTTGCTTGGAGCAGAGCCAGTCCCTTCTGTTCCAGGGGTCATGCCCTGCGACTTTGTCTTTGTCTTGAGAGTTTTGTGAATGCAGAACCCTCAGAGCAGAGATCCTGCAGGTGAACCTGTCCATGTGTCTAGAGACTGTCCAAGGCAAAGTCAGGAGCACCCAAAGGTGTAAAACAGATGAATCCATTCAATCATCAAAACAATATTCATTCAAATATTTATCCAATGCCCTACTGGGAAGGATGACTGCTGTGCTAGGCTCTGGGAATGGAACAGTGAGCCAAACAAAAACCCAGCCTGTCCCTCTGAGGGAGACTGTGTGTAGGCAGCTTTTATATGGGAGGACAATCTGTAACAACTATGCACTGTCCCGTTTTACAGATGGGGGAAACTGGAGGGCCTGGGAGGGAGCTGAGGAAATTGCCCAAGGTCACACAGCTAGTGGAGGCAGACCTGGCATTTGAGGTGAGGTCTGTGTGGCCCCAAGGCTGTGTTGGCACTGCCTCTAGCTTTCTGCTCCTCAGAGCATCTGGCCTAGGTGGGGGATTGGACAGGTGCATCAGGTCAAGCACGCACACCACTAGGCATGGGACCAGTTTGTGGGAGAGTGGCTTACCCACACTGGGGACAGAGGCTGTGGGAGGCTAAGGACGGGGAAGTAGCAGGCTGGAGGCAGCTGGGCTGTGTGTGCAGGGAGCGAGAGACCCAGGGCATAGGTTGGTAAGAGGGGGTGAGGGCACTCCTTGCAAAGGGAACTGGGAGGGAATGACTACATTTTTTTAAAAATATATTTTATTGATTTTCCACAGAGAGGAAGGGAGAGAGATAGAGTTAGAAACATCGATGAGAGAGAAACATCGATCAGCTGCCTCCTGCACACCTCCCACCGGGGACGCGCCCGCAACCCAGGCACATGCCCTTGACCGGAACCGAACCCGGGACCCCCCAGTCCCCAGGCCGACGCTCTATCCACTGAGCCAAACCGGTTTCGGCGGGAATGACTATATGAGGCAGACAAGTTACAGCTGTGCCCACAGGTGTGCTCCCCCCCTGAAAACAGACCAGCCTGTCAGAAAAAGTGCAAAGTGGAGACCAACGGGAGATGGAGTCAGCTCTGGGGGGGCCCTGAGGTGCCCAGGAGGAGGATTGCCAGGTATGACTCTGGGGAACCATTTGCCAGATGGTTCTGAGCTGGTGCCTGGGGGCTCTCTTTGGCTGTCCTCTCCTGCTCCCTGGAGCCTGGGTTCCAGGGGGTTGGCAGAGGGCTGGTGCGTCGGGGCGAGGGCCAATGGGGGTTGTTGGGGCTGGCCAGCGCCAGGCAGGACCGCAAGGGAGTGAGGGCAGTAGGAATGGAAAAGGCCTCCCCCCAGAAGACAGAGGGACATGCATAGCCCAGGAGGGTGCGGGTGCCCTCCATCGGAGTCTCTTCATCTCCTCCTGGACCCCGGCAGCCTCCCAGCGTGGAGCAGGTTGCCGGGCATCTCCAGCGGGAAGCTTTGCGCCGCTGCCCCTCGCGGGCTCAGGCCTCGGGAAGGGGGCGGGGCGGCCCGTTTGGGATCTGTGGGTGTCGGGCCGCATCTGCACCAGCGTGGGAGCCTGAAGCTGGCGGAAGGGCCGGCGGACCGCAGACAGACGGAGTGGCCGGCCCTCCCCCGCCCCGGCCCTCAGGCCCTCTGAAGGGGGCGGGGCAGCCGGCCCGGGAGGGTTACCAGTCGCCGCCACCAGAAAACTCCCCTGCTGGGGGGGGAGGGAGGGGCAGCCGCACCTCGGGGAGGACAGGCGCAGCCTCTCTAGCTACTCTAGGGAGAGTCACCCAACCCGCCCCCCACCCGACCCCCCAGCGGGGCGCGGACCAGACGGCAGCGCTGGGGCCGGGCTGCGTGGAGGAGGCGGCTTCCCCGGCCGGGGCGGCGGCAGGGGCGGCCCCGGGATCACATGGGCGGAGGCAGGTCCCGGAGCCCCGGGCTGCTCTGCCCAGAGCCGGGCAGGCGGCGGCGGCGGCAGCGGGAGCTGCGGTGTCCCCTCGCCCTCCCTCCCTCGCCTCCTGGACTCGGCCGCTTAACATTACTGGTGAGCGGGGACATAATAGCGTTTCAACCTGCGCCTGGTCCGCGGGGTCTACAGCCTCCTCAGGCCGGCATCTCGGGGCTCCGCTAGCTCGTTGACTGGTTCTTATTCATAGCCCAATCATTTCTGCGACGCTTGTTCTCTTTAGTTATGTAGAGGTCAAAGATTAGATCCTGTAAAGTTGACTTATTGTTGTTCCTTCTCTATATTTGTGATCAGGGTTCGGCGCACTCTCCCAACTCGCCGCCGGGCGTCGCGTGAGCGTTCTCTCAGTTTTCCTTTCAGTTTATTTATCTT
>NW_005871376.1:453381-456340 GCF_000147115.1 Myotis lucifugus
TGTCATGATATTCCGTTAGACATTGTTGCGTCTTCATACATAGACAGCGGAAGATGTAGGCGACGCAGCGAGGGGGAGGTCGAGGGTCTTAAATCTCCCTTTTTTCTCTGTCCTCTCTTGGTATCAGATTGCTCTATCCAACCTGTTAGGTGGTGTCATGAGGCAGCAGCCAAAGGCTCGGTTCTTCCAGTGCCCGTGGGCTTCTGATTTCGGGCTTCTGGGGGTCTCCGCGCCCCCGGCCCTGGGCGCCCCTCCGCGCCGGGCCCTTTCCTGCGCCCCCCAGCCCCTCTCCGGAGCCTCGCCTCGCGGAAGCCCCCCCGCCGCCCCCCGCTGGCTGGGCTTCCTTGTCCCGGGCGCTGGTCCTCCAGCCCCCGGCCCGCGGGTACTTGGGTTTCAGTGCGCAGAGGGCGCCGGAACTGGGCGAGCCGGGCGGACGGGCTGGGTACCTCCCGGCTGCGCCTGGCGCGGAGTCCACTGGCCGGCTCAAAGGTCCGGGAACCAGGGCGTGCTAGCGGCCTGCGCCGGCCAGGGTCCTGGGGAGGGACCGAAGCTCAGCCTGGGCAAAGAGGAAGCCACAGGGCCAGGAAGAGGGCAGGCTGCCCAATGGCCAGGGCGCGCGCCCCACGGGCCCCTTAACGCGGGGAGGTGGCCCCAGTGCCCTTGGAGAGATGTGGGCAGCTCTTGCAGTCTCCGGGCCTCCCCAGGGGCAGCTCCAGGGTGGGTGCTGGGCAGGGTGGTGCCCCAGTCGGGCACTGCAGCTTTCTGCCTGGGTTGGCTCCTGACTCCAGACCTACAGGCTCCGGAAATCCTACAAGGGCCCGGTCTGCAAGGACACGCCCTTGCCCAGCGGAGGGGGCAGTGGATGGGAAGCCTGCGGCCCTACCTCACAGGCAGCATCAGTCCGCTCACCCTGCTGGCCAGCACCAGGGCGTGGCTGTGCCCAGCTTGGCGGATGAGTTTATCCTTCTTTGGGGCTGTTCAGAGGGCATCAGGCCGCTGGGGGGGTGGGAAGCCCAGGCTTGCCTAGCCGGACCACATCGCTGAGGGCCGTCAGGTGGCCCGAGGCTGCTCTGAAGACCTTGCCTCACCTGGAACACGCTGGTGGTACCACCCGCTTCCTTGCTGTCACCCTGTTCCCACAGCGCTGCCCTCCCCCAGAGCGGGAGGAAGTACCTTGTGCTGTGGGTTTTGGGGACCGGAAGCAAGCACTAGTGGGGCTTAGCCCGGGTGTGGAGGAGGGGAGAGGAGGAAATGCCGACATCGCGTACCACCTGCTGGCCCCTGCCCGCCAGTTCCCCAGCAAACCCCAGACGCCTGCCCCCAGGGAGCTGCTCTGCTGAGCACAGTGAAGGGGAACTGGAGTCATGGCTTCCCAGGGTGGGGAGAAGTGCAACTGGAGGGTGAGGGAGGGAGTTGGTCATTTCCTCCACCCCCAGCCCCGGCCCCTGGCGGGCTGCTCCTGGGCCTGTCATCTCCTCTCCTCCCTTTTGCCTCTCTCCTCCCCCCCCCCCCCCATACTGTCCTTGGGGGACGGGATCAGGCTCCACCTCTCCATCCTCTTCCTCAGGCATGGCGCTGACTGTGGACGTCATGGGGCCAGCGCCCTGGGGCTTCCGCATCACTGGGGGCAGGGATTTCCACACGCCCATCATGGTGACCAAGGTAAGGGCCACTCCGGGAGAGCAAGAGGCATCCCCAAAGTTAGGGTTGGCTCTGTTTACCTGGTCCCCACAGACACCTTTCCTTCTTTGTTCTGGAACCAGAGGTCTGCTTCTGGGAGTGCTGGTCCAGGGAGGGCTGGGACCCTGTTGCCACCGGGATGTGGTCGCCAGGTCAGGAGCAGGCTTCTGGGTAGTGAAAGGGAGCTGGGCCAAGGGACCTGCTGGGTTGCCAGCCCCATACCTGCTGGTAGCCCTTTCAGGTGGTTATGAGAACAGGAGCCCCTCAGTTCTTGGCAGTTTCACCTTGACCCAGGCCGGGCCGGGCAGCATTCACACAGGGGGCTGGTGTGCGGGCGGGCAGTCACCAGCACGTCACCGTTTGCACTGGCAGGGCTCTGTCTGGGAGTATCTCCAAGCACAGTTCCTGAAATTCCGTCATCACATACTCTTTGGAGAGAGGGGCTGCCACTGCAGCTTCGAGGGCACTAGCTGATTAGCTGGGCAGATACCGAAGGGCAGGGAGAGAGGTAGTAAAGGGGGACACGGCCAGCCTGGTTCAAACCAGCTTCTGTGTTTCTTGGGCAGGACAGAGGGAATCCCCCCCCTCCCTCCCTGCCTGTCACCACTGTGAGCCGGGGTACCTCAGACTGCCTGCACCTCATCCCCTACAGGTAACGGAGCGGGGCAAGGCCCAGGCTGCTGACCTCCGGCCTGGTGACATCATCGTGGCCATCAATGGGGAGGATGCCCAGGGCATGCTCCACGCGGAGGCCCAGAGCAAGATCCGCCAGAGCCCCTCGCCCCTGCGGCTGCAGCTGGACCGGTAGGCTCTCTGCATCTGCTGGGCCCGCCAGCATTCCTCTCCCCTCGGCCAGCACAGGGCTGGGGCCGCCCTCCCCCACCTGCCTTTTCAGCTCATCCTGAGAAGGTCCCGGGCTCCTGGCCTGCAGGCCTTCAGCTGGGTGGGCCTAGGGGTGTCCCTGTGCCTGGCTGGGCATGTAGCCACAGGTAGGGCAGGCTGGCATCAGCCACCTGGATGCCCGGGTTTGACTGGTTCCCAAGTGTGCGGGCTACAGGGCGTGGGCATGAAGTGGGTTGAAGAGGGAAAGGTGTGCCTTAGGCTGGGTCTCCAGGGCCTCTGCCTCCAAGAGGGCATGACCTTTGTTCAGGTAGAGCTGCAGGGAGGGAGGTGAGGAGTTTGGGGGTTCACTCCCCCGCCCCCCCCCCCGGACTAAAGTCTTCCCCTCTTTAAACCAAAGCCCTGGAACAAAGCTAAAAAAAACCTTTGCCTGTTTGAA
>NW_005871376.1:456606-468859 GCF_000147115.1 Myotis lucifugus
CCAGCCAGGAGAGCCCTTTGGAGGGCCTTGAATCTGAGTCAGGTTCTTCCTCTCTGCCCTGCTAGGCTCTCCCTGGGCCCTGACTCTATGCCAGCCGTGGGTAAACTACAGCCCGCGGGCCGGATCCGGCCCATTTGAAATGAATAAAACTAAAAAAAAAAAAAGACTGTACCCTTTTATGTAATGATGTTTACTTTGAATTTATATTAGTTCACACAAACACTCCATCCATGCTTTTGTTCCGGCCCTCCGGTCCAATTTAAGAACCCATTGTGGCCCTGGAGTCAAAAAGTTTGCCCACCCCTGCTCTATGCCCTCTCCTGGCCCTCCCGCCCACAGGCTGTAGAAACTGGCTCCCACAATGCCCTGGGCAGCCCCAGCCCCTTCAGTGACTCCTTCTTGCTCCTCTGGCCCAGGAGTGTTGCAGGAGTGGGACCTAGAGGAGGAGGATGGGGAGTACCTCATGGCATCTGGGAAGGGGACCAAAATCTACAAGAGGCTGCAGAGTGGGGTGGGGGAGGGGCAGGGAGCTGCTGACACCATCACTTCCTCAGGGAGGTGAGCCTGGCTGAGTACCCCCAGGCCTCCAGCTCCATGTTGGGCAGGTCAAGGTTCCCTGTTTCTCCTTTTTTTTTTTTTGCCCAGCCCCCTCTTAATCCTCCCTGAACACCCCCTCCCCACCCCCCATGACCTTTTAGGCATTCAGAGCCCTGTGGCAGGAAGCAGTGCTTTGGGCTAGAGCCTCAACCCAAGCTCCCCTCACTCTGACTTCACAGCAGCACCCCCCACCCCCTGCCCGAGAGGCTGAGGCTGTGGCTGACGTGGTGTGTGGTGACTGAGGTTCCTGCTGACCTCTCTAGAAGTGGCCTCATCAGGAATGGTGCAGTGGAGATGGGTCCTGGCAGGCGCTTTTCCTCGGCCAGCTCTCAGCCCTCAATGGCGTCTCTAAGGCTCCAGCTGGCTCTATAGGAAAGAGCTTTGGAGGACAGTCCTGGGGGGGCGGAAGGGGGAGCCCTCTGGCTGGCTGCCTTGGTGATTGGCCGGGGAGCTGGTCTCCAGGTCCTGCAGCTGCCTGCCTGGCGGGAAGGGGGACAGCTCCACCCTTGTTTTATGGAGGAGGAGCCTGTGGAAGGGACCAGGACTGACTCTCTCAAAGGCATCCACAGTGGCCGAGCTGTGAGGGACAGGCCTCTGGTTGGGGACAGTGGGCAGCTGGCCCAGCCACTTATTGGGCTTTAGGACTTTGGGCACCTCTTCCTCTCTGGGTGTCAGGTTCTCGCTGGGCAAAGATGTAGGGTTATTTTATGAAATCAGCAGTCTCCCCGCAAATTGATCTGTCAAACTGATGCTGATCAGAGACAAAGTTTGGATAAAATGAAAAAAAAAGGGGGGGCATACTGGTAGTATGAGGAGTTTTTTAAATAAAATGGAATTTATGGAAGTTTTTGCTGAAATTATTCCTTTCTACTTTTTGGTGCTAAACTGTCCTTTAAGAAATAACGGTGGCTGACGACAGTAGTTATTGATTTTGAATTTGGCCAAGTTGCAAGTTGACAAACCACTGTCTGAACGCTTTGGACATTTTACTCCTCTTGAGAACCTGGTGTGGGGGCAGCTGAAATCCCCAGCCCCTACCAGCTAAGCAGGGTCCAGGACCCCTCTGACACCCCTTCTCTGTCCTCTCCTCAGGTCCCGGGCCGCCTCTCCTGGGCAGACCAACGGGGAAAGCACCATGGAGGTGCTGGCCACACGTTTCCAGGTAGGCTGGTGCCTTTAGCCTGGAGCCCCAGCACCGGCAGTGAGGGGAGGCCTGAGGGACAGGGCCCCGGGGGTGGGCAGACCACTCTTCAGGGTCCTGTCTCCACAGGGCTCAGTGAGGACACACACTGACAGCCAGTCCTCCCTCCGGTCCTCCTGTTCCAGCCCAGCCTCCCTCAGCCCCCAGCCATGCAGCCCCTTCTCCACCCAGGCCCCCACCAGCCCGCATGCCCTTGCTGGGGAGGCGGTGATGAGCCGAAGGTGAGTGCAGGGGGTGGGCATCCCCGCTGCCAGGCCCAGGCCAGGCCTCTCGGTCTCAATAGCTGTGTTCAGGGGACACGGGGGCACCCTCTGTTTCCCTGGGGCAGTCTGGAGGGGGGAGGGCTTGGCACACACACTGTGCATTTCCCCCATTCAGTTCCCAGAGCCTGGCACACAACCCAGGACTCATTGCTGCTGACCGCCTGTCCTATGGAGGCCACCCCGGACGCCGCCAGGTGAGGGTCCTGGGGGGCGGGGAGAGCCTCCCAGGCCCACTGGTTGTCAGTGGTGCCTATGGGGCTGCAGGTGGCTGATCCCACCTGGGCAGCGGGCCTCTGTCTCTTGGCAGCAGACACTCCCTTCTCTGGAGCCAGGAGGTCATCCTATCTGCTGTTGGGTCACATTGGCTGCTCCGGCCCTGCCCCACTGGTCCAGGTGGCCTCCCACCACCTCACTCCCACTCGCTGCCGCCTCCCTGCCTCCTGCCGGCTTCCTCCCTTCTTGAGTGTTTCTCTTGGGCTGCGACTGACATAGTTTTGCTGCTGTTGTTGGGATGGTTCCCTTTGGCTCTGGCTGCATCCCTTGCACACATTCCTCCCTATTCCAGCCCCATGCCTGCCCCCCTCCACCACCCCATCCCCTTCTTTTTCCTCGGGCTCAGCCCAGGGAACCACCAGTGGGACTGTGGTTCTGCCTGAAGTTGCACTTGGCCCGTTGTCTGTCTGCCCCACCCTGCCTTCCTTCCTGGGGGGCCACCCACCCCAGGTCCCACTGTCCACTAGTGACAGCCCAACCCCCCTTGGTGGTGTTTCTCATCTCTAAGGGCCGGGTGCAGAGGTGAGGGAGTGAGGCAGCCAACTGCTCTGGGCCACAGCTGCCGGGGGCAGAGTTGGGGGGCCATGTCCAGCCTTTGGGGTGAAGGGGATGAGGCCCAGCTGCTGGAATCCGAACTCCGGTTGATCTGCATTCCAGAAAGCAGAGCCTTGGGGGTGGCGAGGGGAGGGTACTAGAGACTGGGGGCTCTGGAGAAGAAAGGGGGTCCTCTGGGGGCTGCATCGGGGTCCCAGGCGACCGGCTGTGGGCCTGCCCAGTGGCCCGCCGGGCCTGTGGGCATAACGATGTGTTCCGTGAGATCCCTTCAAACAGTTTTAAATGTAGCTGTGGAGATAAGACAAACATGCGAAACAACTTTGGAACAATTAAGCACTAAACAGTATGGTCTTAATTAGAAAAGCAGGAGGCCTTCTTGGAGCGGGAGATGAGTGTGGACTGGGGTGGCCTCAGAAGGCTTTGTCAGGGGTTTTGCTGGAGGGTCGGGAGGTCGGACCCGGTAGGGGTTTAGGTTAGAAGCAGATGAGCAGTGGAACAAGCTTATCCTAGGCCCGTGGTCGGCAAACCGCGGCTCGCGAGCCACATGCGACTCTTTGGCCCCTTGAGTGTGGCTCTTCCACAAAATACCACGTGTGGGTGCGCACGTACAGTGCGATTGAAAGTTCGTGGCCCATGCACAGAAGTCGGTATTTTGTGGAAGAGCTGGTATTTTGTGGAAGAACCACCCTCAAGGGGCCAAAGAGCCGCATGTGGCTCGCGAGCCGTGGTTTGCCGAGCCGCAGTTTGCCAACCACTGTCCTAGGCCATGGCTGGAGAGGGCGGGTCCATCCTGGCCTCCTTCCTGTGGTGCCCCCAACCCTGGCAAAGGGGGCATTTGGGTGGTACAAGGAGTGGCTCTCAAACCAGCAGCAGCACCTTGGCACTTGTTAGAAGTGAAAATCCTCAGGCTCCAGCCTAGACCTACTGAGTCGGACACAGGCAGGGGGTGGGGCACCAATCTGTTTTAAGGAGCCCTCGGGGGTCCGATGCTTGGGAAGATCTGAAGACCTCCCCAGTGGCCCCAGTCATGTAGGGAGGAGCCCTGGGCAGGGTGGCAGGGAGAGGTGGCAGGACGGCTAGTCCCACCTCCACTGTGTAACCTTGGATGAGCCCCCTTCCTCTCTCTCTGACCTCAGGCCCCTGTCATTCCTTCAGCAAATACTTAGCGAGCAGCTGCAGGGTGTCAGGCACGGTTCTGGGCTCTGGGGAAGCAGTGGCGGAAAAACAGAAATTCCTAACCCAGCTAAGTTTGCATTCTGGTCGACAAGTGAAACAAATCAGGTGGTGTGGGAGTCACAGAGCCCCTTAGCTCCCTCGTGGTGTCACTGCACCTTAGCACCTTAAAGCACTAGAGTCCTAGGAGAGAGAAGCACATTTAATTTCCTAAGCTGATGCCTACCCTCCTGCCCTGCCACTCACTCACTAGTATTTGTCTCCTATGTTACCCAGAACACATTTTGGGCCACACACGGCTCCTAGTGGCAGATGAGCAGGTGTTCTATTGGAGGGGAAAGGTTGCCTCTGTGGAGACAGGTGTCCTTCCTGAGCTGACAGAGGAAGGGGGAAGAGGAAGGCGGTGGCTCTGAGTGAGGGAGGCGGGTGCCTCTCCACCAGGTGTGCTGGTCTGGAGGGAGGAGGGGTGGAGGTGACTGTCTGCTGTGGCTGCGGCTTGGCTGCTGGCTCCTGAGCAGGCCGAGGCCCCGCTGGGCCAAGCGCAGGACGCCACCAGCCCTTACGGTGTCCGTCTGGAAACGGGGGGGTTGCCCTTCCGGGAGGCAGAAGCCTTGGTGAGCAGATGTGAAGTGAGACAGCACCTCTCCCTCTGGCTGGCACGAGGGCTTGGCTTTTGAAGGAACGGGGGCCGGATTTCAGCCCTCCCTCCCACTGCCCACCCCCCCCCCCCCCCCCCCGTAGGGCATGTGCCAGCCTGTCTGGGACAGCGAGATGGGACATCATTCTTGAGTCACTAGCTGGTGCTGGACGTCATTCCTGAGGACATTTTCTCACCGTCCTCTGTCGACCACCTGGCACCAGCTGGGCACCAGGTTCTGGGCTGTGGACTCCCAGCCCTGCCTCCGATCCCAGCTGCTGCCCTTCTGAGCTGAGTCTCCTCACTGTGCGAGGCTTGCCCGCAGAGGCTGTGAGCAGAGGAATGCGGGCTGGTGGGAGAGGCAGGGAGAGGGTCTGGGGCTGTCTTCTCAAGACTCTGATGTTTCCCCTTTAGCTTAGGAACTCATGCAGGTTTTTCACTCAACCCCATAATTCATTCCTGACTTTTAATTTTAAAACGGAGGGGATTTGGCTTTCCAGGAAACTGCCCTAGCATGGCTGCCTGGGGCCTCAGGCTCTCCTTTCCATGGGGACGGGGCGGAGCGGGAGCGGAACAACGGAGGTGGAAGGGAGATGCCCATGTGGAGAGCAGGTGTAAGAGCCCAAGATGGACGGTGCACACGGGGGAGGGAGAGGGCACTGTTGCTGGGCTGTGGGCCCAGAACCACCCTGGCTCCCCAAGGCTGCCCGGGGCAGGACCAGACCTCCCAGGGCGGCCTGGAGAGGCTGGTGGGCCCAGACCCTGGCCCTCCTAGAAGGGAACCAGTGCGGTGGGTGAGAGGTCCTTTGTGCAGCTCCAGCCCCGACTCCCAGAGGGGGCTTGGCCTCTTCCCTCCTCCCCTTTATGTTGCCTTTTCCTCGGGGCAGAGGGCTGGCTTCTTCGTTTGTTCTGTCAGAGCAGACAGGCCCCAACATGCAGCATCTTTCCAAACACATGGCCCGAGATAACAGAGGAATTTGCTTTTTGTCTGAATTTAGCTGGTTGTCACCCCCTATCTTTATCCTGCCCCTCCCGCCCAGTCCCCTTGCAGAGCCCTCACACCTCCACCTCCATAGCTGGGTGCTGCCTCCCTCCCCTCGGGGCGCACAGGAACAGTTGCCGGTGACCTGGTCGGGTTCCCATGGAGGGGGACAGGAAGGGGGGCCCTCTGGTGTTGGGCCTGGGAATAGCCAGCCTTGGCGGCCCGCTGGGTGTGCTGGCCGAAGGCTCCAACGCTGACTCCTCCCCTGGTGCCTCTCCTTCCCACAGTCTGGCCTCGGCCTCGCTGGCGACTCAGCAGTGCGGGTGCTGCCGCCTTCCCCGGGCCCCCAGCCCTCCAGTCCCAGACTCAGGTACCAGCGAGCCTTGGAGGGAGGGTGGGATCTCGGAGGACTAGGAGGGACTGGCTTCCTAGAGAGGGATGGAGGGGGTCCCTGCCTCTCTAAGTCCAGGCAGCTCGTCCTGACACCCGGACCGGACCTCACTCCTGGCTGCCTCCCATCCCCACAGTATGGATTCGGAGAGGGGAAGCCAACTCCTGCGAGAGGACTCGGAGGTCTTCAAGATGCTGCAGGAGAATCGTGAGGGGCGGGTGGCCCCCCGGCAGTCCAGCTCCTTCAAACTCTTGCAGGAAGCCCTGGAGGCCGAGGAGAGAGGTGAGGCTCGGGGTGGTGGTGGTGGTTCGGGAGGGGAAGTAGGTTCCCCAGGACACCCCTGGGCCCTGGGTGGACAGCTTATTGACCTAGTGATTCCTAAGTGCTCACCAGGGGGCAGGCACCCAGGGGCACTGAGACCACAGGTCCTGCATTGAAGGAGCTTGCAGTCGGGGGTTACCGGGCGCCCTCAGAGGTCCAGCTGGGATCAGGAAACTGCCAAGGGAACAACCGAGGGGGGGGGTGGGGTCTCCAGGGAGGGCTTCGTGGAGGAAGAGGGATTTGATATGGTCCTTGAAGAAAGATGAAGCCTTTACCAAGCAGCCTTCAGACGGTGGCAGGCCGGCTGCGGAATGTGGAGGCCGGCAGCCGCGAGCTCTTGGCTGTGGGAGCAGAGGACAGCGGCCTGGCAGCAGGGAGGTGGCCCTGGCTGTGAGGCCTCGAGTGCCAGGCTTCGGAGTGGCCTAACCCAGGAGGGCCAGTTAGATAATTAACGCAGGCGGCGCCTGCGATGCCGAAGGCAGCAGTTCAGGCGATCCGGGCTCCTGCCGACCGTTGCCTGTGCCCCCCGTGGACCGGCCTGTGCAGAGTGTGGAGAGGAAAGGTGGTCAGGGCCCATGTCTGTCCATGAGGAGCTCTGTTTATTGGGGCTGCCAGGCCTGCCCGGCCCCAGGAACGGGAGGCTGCTGCAGGCGTTCCTATGGAGGGACCACTGTCCTGCTTCAGGGGAGAGATGGGGAGGCCTGGCCTGGGCAGTGGCATCAGGGAGCGCGAGGATGGGCCGGGCAGGAGAAGTATGTGAGTGGCAGGATCACTAAAACCTGGTGGCTGTTTCCAACTCTGATGTCTGGTTCCTAGGGGTGTGCACAGAGGCAGGGGTTGGGGTGGAGCCAGTTTTGTCCAGTGTGACCCTGAGGCCTTGGCGGGCCCCTGGAGGGAGAGGCAGATGGGTGGTGACCTCACACTGGAGTCTCCGTGGCATCAGCTGCAAATGGGGACCGTCACTCCCTCGTAATATCTGTGCTTCACCTGAGCGCGGTCCAAAGCTCAGAGGCAATAATGCACATAAGAGCCCTTTGAAAACTGTACAAAGGTTACCACCCATTATTACTGCCCATTAACATCATCACGACGGGGCTGCACGAAGGGAGCCGTCTGCTCGGCCTGCTGGGTCAGGCACCACGCAGGCACTCCCAGCTTGCTCCTTGGCTTGGGCAGGCAGCCTCCCGTGTGCTTCCTGCACTTGCCCAGCCTCAGCCAGGGATCTTGCCGGATCGCTTCCTTCCTCCACTCCCCACGCTCACGCCTGGTGCCACCCCAGAGGCCCGCCTGTAAGTGTGAGTCCTGGCGGCGTGTTGGAGCAGGTGGAGTGCGCGTAAACACAGCCTGCCGCTGCGGTGGGCCAGCTCTGATGTGTCTGTCTGCCCTCACTCCTCCCAGGTGGCACACCTGCCTTCCTGCCCAGCTCCCTGAGCCCCCAGTCCTCCTTGCCCACCCCCAGGGCCCCGGCCACCCCGCCCAAGCTCCACACGTGTGAGAAGTGCAGCACCAGCATTGCGTGAGTCTGGCCGCCTGGGAGGCAGGGTGGGGGTAGGGCACAGGGTGCTTCCCAGGGGGGGCTGCACAGAACAACCCGTCAGGGGCCCTGGAGGGCACAGTGACAAGTGGAGCCGTCAGACATTCTGTGGGTCACTGTCAGCCTTCGCAGGAGGCCCGGCTGGCTTTGTCCTGCAGTTCCCCCTCCTCCCTGATTTCTGCCCCCCTCCCGGTGGAGGATGAAGGAAGACGTGCTACTGCGTTTGGGTTTATCTGCATGATCTCCAGTCTCTGGAGATCTGCTCTAGACGAGGAGCCTCCTCCTGGGAAACCTTGCTCTCACCGTCCTGTACCGCGTTGGAACAGGATGAAGTTTCCAGAGGCAGGTTCATTGTTCTCAGTGGGTGGCATCGCAGTGCAGCCACGTTCTCTGGAAAATTGCTGAAAGGCTCCCCTGGAAAAAGTTGTTCCGTGCACAGTGTGGAGGGGCAGGTGACTCACTCTGGGCGAATCCCTTCCGCTCCCTGGGCCTCTGTGTTCCATCTGCAGAATGGGAGAGCCCACACTGCTGCACTGACAGAGGACTGTGTCCCATGTCAAAGAGCAGCCCAGGGCCCTGGGCTGGTGGCAACACTGCTGGGCCTGCACCTAGTTGCCTCTTCAGCAGGGCCCTGGCCCCAGAGCTGCCTTGCCAGCTTGTCCCCAGACAATGCGATGCTGTGGTCCTAGCACCTGGGACCACACATTGAGAACCACTGCTCCATTAACAACCCAGAGATACAGGATGGAGTTTACCTGCTTTTGTGGGGGAGAAATGACTTTATTATTATTATTATTATTATTAGGGTTCTGGGGCTGGGGGCTGTTGAAGTGAGATTCCTGAGGGCAGGCATGCGGGGTCAAGAGTCAGATTTGGGGATCTTCCCAGGTCCTGCCTCTGGGCTCTGGGGAGCATCACGCCTGGGCTAACGTATGGCTTTCCGACCCTCCTCCCTCAGGAACCAGGCCGTGCGCATCCAGGAGGGGAGGTACCGCCACCCTGGCTGCTACACCTGCGCGGACTGCGGGCTGAACCTGAAGATGCGTGGGCACTTTTGGGTGGGGGATGAGCTGTACTGCGAGAAGCATGCCCGCCAGCGATATTCGGCGCCTAAAGCCCTCACCTCCCAGGCCTGAGCACACCTCCGGACTCTGTGGGCACCTCCGCGCCAGGGCCATGCCAATAACAAGTTGGCATGGAAGGGCGATGGTGGGTGATGGGCCCCTTCCCCCTCACTGGGTGAGGCCGGAGGCTGGGGCCTGTCTTACCTTCCCAGGCTTTTGCTAGATACTCTCACTTCCCCCTGCTGGGCAGCCTCTGCACCAATCTCTGAGGCGGACATTGCATCCGTCACCATTGAGCAGCAGGGGTTAGGCAGGCTGGGCCGTGGAGATTAGTATCTAGGAGATGGGAGGGTCACAGGCTAGAGGTATTCATGGTGCAAAGTTCCTGACGTGAGCTCAATAAATATATATACGGGGACAAAATAAAGGAGCTGCCCCTCCTTCCTGTCCTCTCCTCCCTGGCTTCTCCCTACTGCTGGGAGCAAAGGCTTTATTCACATACTAGAGGCCCAGTGCACGAAATTCCTGCACAGTGGGGGGGGTCCCTCAGCCCGGCCTGCAATGACGCCAGTGTCCCTCACCCCTGGCCTATGGCCCAAGGCCCCTCCCCTCCCTTTGTGCGGTCGGGGCCCCTCCCCTCTGTGTGGCTGGGGCGGGGACCCTGGGCTCATGTCACCAGGGGTGAGGCAAGCCCAGCGTCCTGCACCCAGGCCTCTGGCCAGAAGCCCCTCCCCTTCCTCCAAGTGGCCAGGGTGTGGATGCTAGGCTCGCGTTGCTGAGGTGATGCTGCCAGCGTCCCATCCCGGCCACTATGGGCACAGCCATCTTTGTCATGGAGTGATGGTTAATTTGCATATTGCTCTTTTATTAGATAGGATTTCTCCTCCCTTCACCCCTTGCCCTACCAGCTGATGAAGCTGGGGGTCCTGCTCTTCCTGGGCCCCTTTGTAAAGATGCCTGTTTTACCGGATGGTCCCTGGTGGTTTGCAGGAATGGGTTTCTCCCTGAGAGCCTGGGGAGGGGAAGGGATGCTGGAGGGTGGGCAGCAGAGGCACAGGAGGCAGCCCCAGGCCCATTCTGCCACGCCCGTCTCCGTGCCATCCCCTGCTCTGCCACCACTGGCTGGGCTGGTGCTCTCTGTGCCCTTTGCTGTGGAGGCTGCCAATCCTGCTGACTTACCCAGAGGATGGGCAGAAAGGGGCACGATCCAAAGTACCTCCTGCATTCTCTAAGGCTGTCTGCAGTCATTGGAGAAATATAATCACGAGAACCATTTGGGACAAGGCTGCAGGCTAGCCTTGCCTGGAGGCGACAACCCAGCAGAGCCCCCACCCTGAGGGACCACCACCCACCAAGGCCTCACCTTCAAGCCAGGGTTGGTCTGCCACCCCTTCCCCTGGCAGTACCTATAAAGTGCATGGCCACTGCCAGCATGTTTGAGGCAGGGGACAGTGGTCCCTGCCAGATTCTTGGCGTGATTGACTGCCCTCCCCCTCCACCTTGTTCTAATCCCAGAGGACATTTCAGAAAGGCGCACGGGTGCTGCTGGGTGCTTCAGACTCACCCTGCCCCCAAGTAGCCGGAGGGATGGGCGCAGCCTCAGCTCTATTTTCACTGAAAAGATCAAAGCTGGGCTTCAGAGGGTGCTGGGCGCTATCTGGCTCCTTTTGGAAGGAATCTTGGCAGAGACTGTGTTGCCTCCTCAGGCACCTGTTGATATAATTTACACCTTGGTATAATTGTCTCAACTTTTACCTGGATCGCTGCCTTTATATTCACAGGAAAGATCAAGGCTTTCTGTGGCTCAAGAGGAGGTCTGGTCTGAAATGGGATACCCACCTGGGCGCCACCTAGTGTTCGGTGTAGCTGTGGCAAGGAGAACACTCAGAAGGGGAATTCACCCCTCTGGAAATACTTGGGTTCCGGCAAAGTGGGAATATAGAAAGATCTAGCATTTTTCTTGCTTTCCTTGACTGTTTTCTCCAGAAAACAGTTAAGTGGCAGCAATTGAGCGGCATGAATGAAATAATGCGGTGTGACGACAAGTGCTTAAGAGCTGATGTGGAACACACAGGTGGCCCCTGTGAGTGCAGAGCAGGGGCCGTCCGTCCGTGTGAAAGGATGACAGGACTTGGACGGGTGGAGGAGAGAAATGCCGAGTGACGGGGGCGAGGGCAAGGGGAATGCTCAGTTTAGGGCAGTGGCTGAAGGGGATACTCAGTAAGGCTGTAAAGCAGTGGTTCTCAACCTTCTGGCCCTTTAAATACAGTTCCTCATGTTGTGACCCAACCATAAAATTATTTTCGTTGCTGCTTCATAACTGTAATGTTGCTACTGTTATGAATCGTAATGTAAGTATCTGATATGCAGGATGGTCTTAGGCGACCCCTGTGAAAGGGTCGTTCGACCGCCAAAGGGGTCGCGACCCACAGGTTGAGAACCGCTGCTGTAAAGGGAGACGGGAACCTTGAATGCCAGGAGAAATGGTTTCAAGGCTCTTGGAACACTTTGAAAATTGTAAGCAGGGAAGTGACAAGTTGGAACAGGTGGGCTGCAATAGTAATGCGGTGAGATCCTTGTCTGTAACAGACCGTGCTGGGCCAGCGGTGTTCTCAGGAGGGGAGACCCTTGCCAATGGGCATGCCTGGGAGTGGTTGAATGCCTTTAAAGGCTGGATGGGTTCAAGCTAAAATCTACCTCTTCAGTTGTGGCAGCCAGCTCTCCCTCCAGGGGCTGCAGGGTTGCAGTTCCAGAACTCTCTGCGGCCACACACCAGCCTGAGCTTGGGAGAAAACGTCTGTGGAAGATGGAGTAACTAGCCAGACCCGTGTGTCAGCAGAGAAGGCTGGGGTTGGCCAGACACGGGGTGGGGGAGACCACCCGATTATGCAACTGCAGTTTGCCCAGTGCAGTGCCCGCCTTCGATTTTTCTGCATTTGGGGGAATCACTTCAGAAATGAGGACAGATGGGAGTTAGGAGTGGCCTGGGAGAGTATTTAATACCGCCCCCTTCAGTGGGAGACGAGAACGCGACTTTCCCAAAGTTCCACAGCTACATGTTCTAAAGTGCCAGGGAGTGTTCAGTGCTTTAGGTCTAACCCTCCCAGCTGGGGAGGTACTGTGACCATCCTCGTCCATAGGTGAAGAAACGGAGGACAGGGAGGATGAGTACCTGTGCAGGACTCCTGGCTGGTAAGGGGAGAGGGCCAGGGAAGGAACCGGAGCCAGACTCCCGGTTTCTGGCTTGTCCAGGGGTGGGGGG
>NW_005871376.1:468959-470943 GCF_000147115.1 Myotis lucifugus
GGGGGCAGGAGCTCCCTCAAGGTGCTTAGCGTGGCCCATGGTCCTTTAGGGCCTCTCTAAGTGCTGAGCTTGCAAAGAAACGGGAAGCTGGGACTTCCCCATGGAGGTGAAGGGGCAGTCACACCCCTCTGGCCTCAGCCTGAGGGGTGCCTCTCCTCTGGCCACCACCTGTCACAGGAACTCGCGATAGCTGCTCACCCCTCAGGTGGGCAGGGATGGGGTGGCTGTGCTGCCTCTCCCCTGCCTTTAAGCATCAATCAGAGTGGTCAGGGTGAAGGAGAGACCGTGGAGGTGGTCATGTGGGCGCCCGGGGCTGCCAGTCAGGGTAGCAGAAGGCAGATGGGAGGGACGTGTATACCCCCCCCCCCCACACACACACATCAAGGTATCCCCATCACCATGAGCACCATGAGGGCATGGCATATCCGCATGGTCTGGAGTGGAGTGTACATTGGGGGTGGGGGGGGGGCGTGTTCTTTTGAGGCCGCACAGCCTTGTGCTGAGGCCTTGCATTCCTGCCGGCTGGCTTCCTGTTCCAGACGCATTCCTGCCCTCGAGTCACCAGGAGACTGCTGCTTGGAATGTGGCCCCACATCCTCCAAGTTCAGGGTGAGCTCTGGCGAAGTTTCCCTCTTTTCCTCCCACCCTCTCACTTTGGAGGGAGGAGCCACCTGACTGACTAGCCAGCCCTCCTAACCTCCTACCCGGGAGGGCAGTCTGGGGTCTGGCAAGGCTGGGGTTTGGTACCACACATGCTGTTAGATTTGCATAAAGCGGTTCCTGCCAGGACCAGTGGTCTGTTTCCCTCTCTGAGAAAGGGGAATAGGGCCCTAACCTGTTTGGCTCAGTGGATAGAGCATCGTCCTGCGGACTGAAGGGTCCCGGATTCGATTCCAGTTAAGGGCATGTACCTTGGTTGTGGGCACATACCCAGTAGGAGGTGTGCAGGAGGCAGCTGATCGATATTTCTAACTCTTTATCCCTCTCCCTCTCTGTAAAAAATCAATAACATATATTTTTAAAAAAAGAGGAATAGGGCGAGGATAGGGCCGGAGGGGGCAACCCAGGGGACCCATGGCCAGTGGGGTAGGGCTTGCCTGGCTGAAAACCAGGCGCTAAGCATGGTCGGTAATTCAAGCACTTGGCCATCATGCCTCCTTCCCTGGGCTTGGCTGGAGGCCTGTTTCTTGCTCTTATAAAGTTAGACTCTTGTAGTTGGTTCCCTGATGAAGGCTCCTGCGTAGGGTGTTTGAGAAAGGGTAGGAGGGAACCAGGAGCAGAAGAGGTGGGCAGACATCTCCTCCCTCCCACGTACCAGCCACCTCCTCCCGGGAGGCCTAGCGGCTCAGGTGCAGGTTTGCCGCCCACCGGCTTCCTCGCCTGCTGCAGGGGATTGGGTCCTGCCGGGATGTCCCCAGCCAAGGTCACCTCCCTCAGGAGGACAGGTTTCCTCAGAGGCCGCCAGCCCACCTGGTCACAGGCTGCCTCGCTCCAGCAGCCGCCTGGCTCCCAGCCCCCTTCAGGCCCTGCGGTGGAGGGTGGTGGGTACAGTGTGGAATCCCGTGGGGCAAAAGGCTGGGCTGGGACAGGGGAGGCCCCGCCCCAGGGCCGCTCGCCAGTCCTCCCCAGCTCACTGGGTCCCCAGTCCTGAAGTCCCAGCCACCCCAGCTGTAGGGTCCCCGGTGAGGAAGAGGGTGGCGGCCAGGGGGGTTTCGGGGGCTGGCCGGGGACCGGCGCTCCCGCAGCTGTCGGAAAGGAGTTTCCCTGGGCAGACGGCATCCCCCGTTTCATCCCTGGACTCTGAGCCCCGTGGGGAGCCCTGATGGGGTTCGGGTGGCGGTGACTGGCCCAGGCGCACAGCGGGGAGCGCGGGGCGTCCGCGTCCCGGTCAGGCCCTCCCAGGCGGCACGTGGGCTCCATTTCCTTCCGCGCCCCCGCCCCGGCCCCGGCCCCGGCCCCGCCCGCCCGCGGCGTTTCGGCGGCT
>NW_005871376.1:471368-501357 GCF_000147115.1 Myotis lucifugus
CGCCGTGGAGCCGCTGGGCGGCGGCCGGGGTGAGTCGCCACCCCCAGGCGGCCAGAGCCTCCGCCCTAGCGCCGACCCCCACCCCCGACCCCGACTGCGCCCCGGGCGCGCGACCTCGCCCCGTGGACGGTCGAGTGACCGCGCCTGGCCCTGGGAAACCCTGAGTGTGGGCGTTAAGTCGTCGGCGCCTCCGTCCCTCTCCCCTCGGACCCCCGCTCTGGGTCCCGCTCTGGGTCCCGCTCCGCCGGCCCCGCCCCTGCAGCCGTGTGACAGCCCCTGTGCGGCGGCGGCCCCTCTCCCTGTGCCGCGGGTGTGTGTGTGTGTGTGTGTGTTGGTGGCCCCCTCTCTCTGCCCGGCCCCGGGGCTGCTCTGGAGAGACGTGAGAGAGTCCTCCACCTCTCGCCAGTCTCAGTTTCTGCACCTCAGTACCAACTGGGGGCGCACAGATGGTAGGAGGGCCTGGCACCAGGTGACAGTGAGTGACAAGGCGACGGCTCCTCCTACCCCCCTACTTCCCTTTCTTCTGTTTAAGCTTTTTCTTTTCATCTCTCCACAGAGTCCTCACTCTTTCTCACTTAAAAGAACTAAAGCCCCACCTGGTCGGGGCTATTACTTTAAATACCCCCCCCCCCCCCCCCCGCAGCTCCAGGAGAGCTCCTCAGCCTCCCGGTGCCAGGGTGCAGCCCAGGCTTCGGTCTCTGTGCCCTTCCCCTCGCCCTGAGGGGGTGCAGGCACACCCCGCCTTGGGGAGCAGTGGGCGAGGCTTCAGCTCCCCACTTAGGGCTTGGAGGTCCTAGGCAGACCCAGGGGCAGGAGTGCAGGGGCCCCCGGGAGGAAGCACCCCCTCCTCAAAGGAAGAGGGGCCGTCCCAGGGGCTGATGAAAGGAGACCCTCCCCAACAGCCCACCACGCGGCCCCTGCTGGCTGTGACCACTAACAACTCCTGCGGCGGGAATTCCGCCGATCGGCTCCAGGAGGGGCTGCCGAGGTGGGCGGGGCTGCCGGGGTGGGCGGGGCTGTGCCCTGCAGGCTCCTCCCTTCACCTGTGGCCCAGCCACGCCTCCCCGCGGAATGCGCTCAGCTGCCAGGAATGCGGGGCGGTGGGGGCAGCCTGCCCGGCCTGAATCCCTCTCCTTGCAGGTGGGGCTGGCCAGAAGCTGGCACGAGGGTGTGTAGTGCCTGGAGTCACCAGCTCCTACCGCCGGATCCCGGACGCCTGCGGAGAGTGCTCATCGGACTCCTGGGAGGGGGATGGCGAGCTGAAAGGTCTCCGGACGCAGGTGCCGCTTCCCAAACTGGCCTTCCTGGACTCGGGAGTGGAGATGGCCGTTGGGGACAGCTCCTGGGCCATCTCTCCACGCCTTTCTCAGGACTCCCTGGACTCTGAGCCCGTGGGGAGCCCTGAGCCCCTGGTCCTGCCCATGGAGCCTTCTGCCCACTGGGGCCGGCTCCTGGCCAGCCGGAAGCTAGAGCGGGTGCTGGAGCGGTCCAGCCAGCTCCCGACTTCACCTGCCAGCTTGTCACACCACCACCGCTCCCGGAAGCCTACAAGGAAGCCTGAGTATGAAATGCCCCCTGTTGGAGCAAGGGACCAGGGGGCCACCAACGCAGAAACTGACCTAGAGGCAGGCCTGGGAGAAGCAGAGGTGGTGAGTGGCCCCTCTCAGGCTGGGTGAAGAGTGGGTGGCGATGGCCCTTTCACCGGGGGCTGCTGGGGCTCCCCATTTCTTCTCCCCAGAGCTCTCTCGGGGTGGGGCGTTTCTGTCCCTAATCATGGGTTGTGTCTCAGCTCCGGGCCTCACCCCACTCCCAGCTGTGCGGAGGTGGGCAGGTATGAGGTTTGCCTGGCACCACGGCTGGCTGGCATTGGGAGGCCAGTTGGTTGCATGATCCTCCTTTCCCTGACTGTTCTGCTCCCATCTGATGGCTGCCAAGGGAGGGAGTCTGACTGAGTCCAAGTTTCCCCTCCCTTACTCTGCCCTACAGGGGAGGGGCATGGGGCCTGAAGCCGGGGCCTGCCCTCCTGGGCAGGGTCTTCACTACCTGGAACACCTGTGCCTGGTGCTGGAGCAGATGGTGAGGCTGCAGCAACTCCACCTGCAACTGCAAGCCCAGAGGCCCCCTGGGGTGAGCGAGCCACATGGCAGCCAGGCGATTGGGTGGGCACGTGAGTGGGGGAGGCACAGGGGGGTGGGACCCCTGGCACCAGGGCTTCCTTCAGAACAGCCCAGGTCTCTGCTCAGGCTCTGACTGCCCTTCTCTCCTGAACGCAGGGCCCTGTAGAGAAGGAGGAGTCGACTGTGGCCCCTTCACCTCCACCCTCTCATGCCCCAGGCAGTGAGGTGCGGGGGTCATGGGAGCTGCTCAGCCAGACTCGGGAGACAGGTATGGGGCAATTGTGTCTCCCTCTGTGCTCTGCCTGCCCAGGGCCCCAGGCAGACCCCCTGAGCCCTGGGCTTGGTGGGTGTGCTCCTGTTCCTGGCCCTGGGTAACCCGATTCTCTTTCTCTGAAGGCGAAAAAGGAGCTTCACCCCCAAAGGTAGGGGTGCCCAGTGCCAACCCTTTCAGGCTGTCCAGAGTCCCAGCAGAACCCGCTCACACCTTTCAGTCCTCCCAGAGTCACAAGGTAGGTGATGGATATGTGTGGGGCAGGTGACAGGTGGAGGTGCGGGTGGTTGGCTTGTGTGGATACCCTAAAGGCCAGAAACTCTGGGAAAATGAGAGGATTCGTGTTTGGAGCAGGTGACTTCTCCGGACTGTGGTGACAGCTGCCTCTGGTAGTATGGGGTATGTTGTGGGGTGGGGCTCTGTGGTGACCCCCTCATTCTCTGCTCAGCGGGATCTCTCCCACTGGAACAAGGTCAAGGTCCTTCTCAATCGGATTCGCTGGAAGAGCCCTCCACACCCTGAGCCTCCTGCCCCTCCTAATGGCCCTGCTTTCAGGTGGGTACTGTGGCCCAGCTCAGTTAGGGCAGAGGGTGGAGCCCGATGGACCAGGATGAGAGATTGTACTCCTAGTTCTCTTTGATCCTCTGAAATCTGAGTGACATAAACAGTCTTGGAGAGGGTGCTGGAAGAAACAGGAAGTAGTTTAAACTCCCCATTGACAGATGAGGTTGGGGGGGGCGGGAAAGGGGGGGCGGGCGCTTTCCTGAGGCCACATGATGAATCAGTGGCAGAGCCAGTACTAGAATATGGGGGATCTCCTTAGGCCATTCCAGCAAGACCTTAACTCCCAAGGCTGAAACTTAGGCCACCTTCCCGTGTGTGTGTGTGTGTGTGTGTGTGTGTGTGTGTGTGTGGTGGGGGGCACACAGACAAAGGATTCCACAGTGGATGATGGGCGGGCAGTTACACTGAATAATTCCCCAGGAGGAAGAAGCATCATGTCAGTTAACCTCCCAGGCTCCCCACCGCAGATACGCAATGCCGATCCATTCTCCGAGTCTAAGCCTCCTTTCTTTTTTCACAGAGTTGAGTCAAGGGACCTTCCATGTCGTCTCCTCAGGAAGACCTTTATGTCATCGTTAGTGGTGAAGAAGCAACGAGCAAAAAACCTTTCTGTCTCAGAGACCTCTGGTGCAGGGACATGACGCTGGCTGGAGGGGTGTGCAGTGAAGTCTTCTTTGCCTTTTGCCCCGTTGCTGTTTTGGGGCACTGCCAGGAAAAGCTGCTGATGCCTCCCCTTCTCTCTGAGGCGAGAGCCGAGTCTTTCTCCTCTGAGCAGCTTGGCAGAGGAGCCCTGGTTCCCTGGGAGACCCCAAGGTGTGGCATTTCCTGGGCGCCTTTCTGACTGCCAGAAATCCCTGCACTAATTTATCAGGCATCCATGGAGCATGTTTGGCATGGTGATCTGTTGGGGTCCAGTGTGTTGCAGATATGTATGTATGCAAAATGATATACATGTACAGTATCTCTGTTGTGAACTTATTGGATCCAATCATCTCTCCTGAATCACACACTCAAAAGGTTGGTCTTCTGGGTGAGGTAATTGCAGAAGGATGGGACTGACCTTCATTCCTCAATGGACAGTTACTGATCCTGGAGTCCTGCTTTGCTCCGCATACCTGTATTGGAAGCCCCAGGACAGGGAAGGGTGTCTTTGCTTTAAGTCTTGCCCATAGAGCAGAGCCCTCGAAGACTGCACCAGGAATGAGAGGGTTAGGGAAAACGGGGGATAGCAGAGTAACCTTTGTTAGCTGTTTTGCTTCCTACTAGCCTTTACACATCAGAGCTGAAACCAGGGGCCCACACTAGCTTTTACACCTTCACAAAATCCCTTAACTTATCTGAGCCATAGCTTCCCACTTAATCTCCCAAATTGTATAATGATGCTTGACCTACCTACCTCACAGGTTTGTTTTGAGGATAAAATAAAATTAAACTATCTTAAAGAGCTTTGTGAATGTTACATGAATAGGGAAGGGGAGGGTATGGGTGTTGGAGGGTGGATAGACTGGAGGGATGTTGGGAAGATCAGGGGACAAGGGGGGGGCTGGAATTGGCAATGTGGACTAAAACGGCCATTGATTAGCAACAAGACCTTGAGCAAGTCATTTCATTGAGGCCTCAGGTTTCATATCTGAGAATGATGGCACTAATTCCTGACTTCATTACCCCCAGCATTGTTGTGAAGACTAAAGTCTATGAGAACTCTGTAAATGTCTACCTAAATATTGTGGTGGTTTATCTTACTATATAGCTTGTTAGATTCCTAGCTCTTCGTTAATTGAGAAAGGGGAAAAGCATCATCTGCAGGTACCAGTAGATGGGAAGTGTGGGTGTGTGTTGCCCTAAATGGAAGGCCAGGGTTGGGGAGGGGGTCATTGGCTTGAGTCAGACATAGGAATGTCTCCTAAAATTAGCCACTAACAGGCCTCCTCCTCCTCTGGTCAGAAGGGTTTGCTTCTCTACTGGCTGCAAACTTGGGATCTGCCAGAATGAGGCAAGGTGCGGTGCTTTCTTAGGTTTGGGGTCCAACTTTAGCTCTCTTTGGACTAAGAACCAATTCTCTGATGCTCATTTTTCTAATGGGACACTTAAGGGAGAACACCACCCCGGCGCAACTCCCTAACGCGCATCCGATCGGGGAAGGCGTACTTCCGCTCCCGGGTAGGCGCCCCACGGCAGGCTCGCGTGGGGGAAGGGTGAGATCGGTGGAGCGGAGGGAGGGACTATATCCGGGAGAGTGGCAGCTTCCGACTAGTGGTCGCGCTTCCGGAGAGGCGCTTCCGGTGGCGGCGGCTGCAGCGGCTGTGGTGGTTCCGGGTGTCTTTGTCCCCCCGGTGTCGCGGCCCTGGCCCGCAGGTGGGTCGGCTGGCCCCCGCCACCCTTTTGCCTCTTCGCTCCTCCCCCAATCGGGGGGCTGCGAGGGCCGCCAGCGAAGATGCTCGGGCGTGGAAGGGGCCGAGCCCCCCTTGGACTGCAAGTCCCGTCTCCCTGGCAACGGCCTCGGCCCTGGGGGCGGGCGGGCGGGCGGGAGGAGGAGAAACAGTGCGTCTCAGTCTTTCCACGGTGGCCTGGCTGTGACCCGGCCCGGGAGGTCCGGCCCCAGTGGCCCCTGAGGCAGGAGCCAAGGGCCGGGGAGCGCGGGAGCGGGAGGGCGGGTGCGCAGCCGGATTCGCGGTCAGCCGGGCCACCCTGCTACCTACCAGGCCGGGGAGGGGGGGCGGGTGGCAGCGGGCCGGGCTTCCGGGGAGAGGACCCACGCGATCTTCTCTCTAGCGGCCGCCTCCTTCATTTTTCTGGGCCTTGCGTGGAGCTTTTTGGCGGATGTATTTGAATGAATGAACGTCTCCGGGCTCTTTCCAGCCCCCAGCCCCCACCCATCTGGGGTGGCGTGGCATAGCGAGAGCAGCGCTGAATGGTCGGGTGACCGGGTGTGAGTCCCAGTGTAGTCACTAACGGGTTGTTCGGCCTCGGGGAGTGTCAGTCTCCGAGCTTCAGTTGGCTCTTTAAGATGGCATGGCAGCATGACCCGCCGCGGGGTTGTTTGTGAGGGCAAACTGGAACAATGTAATTTCTTCATTTTCTGCTACTCTTTATATTCCCTTCACTCACCATCTCCATTCATTCTCCCTACTCTCCTCAAGATACTTAATTCCTGTTTTGGGGTTGATGGAAAATTCCCCTATGAGCTGCTAATCTATTTCTTTTCTGATTGAAGGTTTTTCCCCCCCGAGACTCTGAAAGAAGACAGCAATCCCAATGTCCCAGTTTAAGCGTCAGCGGATCAACCCACTTCCAGGGGGACGTAACTTCTCAGGTGATCACCTTTATCCCTACCCGGGCTCACACTGGGAAAGATGCGCTTTGGGTCTTTAAAAAGAGGGCTTTTGGGTTTTCCTTGGTGGAGTGCAATTTGCTGCTGATGTTGCCTAGGAAGATAGGAGCTGACCACAGTGGCTGCCAGTGAAACCCTGTGGAAGTGTTGCTTGGAGCCACTTTGCCTTTTGAGTTTGCCGTGTCTTCCAGTTGAGCAATGTTCAACCCGGGTGCTGCAGCGGTTGAAACATGCAATATCTAACTATGGAGTCAGGGGCAGCGACCTCTTTTCCTTTAGATCAGTGGTTCTCAACCTTCCTAATGCTGCGACCCTTTAATACAGTTCCTCATGTTGTGGTGACCCCCAACCATAAAATTATTTTCGTTGCTACTTCATAACTGTAATTTTGCTACTGTTATGAATCGTAATGTAAATATCTGATATGCAGGATGTATTTTCATTGTTACAAATTGAACACAATTAAAGCATAGTGATTAATCACAAAAACAACATGTAATTATATATGTTTTCCGATGGTCTTAGGCGACCCCTGTGAAAGGGTCGTTGAACCCACAAAGGGGTCACGACCCACAGGTTGAGAACCGCTGCTTTAGATTGTCAAAAAAATGACAGCAGTCAACACGGTGTTTGTCAAATTGAAAAAAATGACAATAACCATCTGGTGTGAATGAATAAAAATTATACTTATTTTTGTGTGTCAGATTGACAAAAAATAATTTTTTGGTGTGCTGCAGAATTTTAGTAATTAGTTTGTGTGTTACGAGATGAAAAAGGTTGAAAATCGCTGCCCTAGTTGACTGTAGTGCTGAACAGTGGAGGTGCAGTTCCTGGAGATTGCTTCTCTGTCCCCACAGGCACAGCTTCAACATCTCTTCTGGGTCCTCCTCCTGGTTTGCTCACTCCTCCTGTGGCCACAGACCTGTCCCAAAATGCCAGGCACCTTCAGGTAGGTTGGGCATCCTTTCTAGTGAGTTTTAGGGCTTGGGACCACTCAGCATGCATGGATGCCTGATGCTTTCGTATTTATATCACAGTGTTCATCCTTCCTGACACGCCTGTCCTGGGCCAGTATGGAGGTGACTAGACACCTCTGACTGGGGAATTTTGGCTCTAGGGAAATCTCTAGAGTGCTCCTTGGAATAAAATAACTGGGAATCCTAGAAGAAGCTTGTGGTGCAAGAATAAGCATCCCCCCCCCGCCCCAGGCAAAAAGATGGATTATGTCCACCAAACTTGTATGCTTCCTTCCCTGTGAATCTTCATGCAGTATTCTGCCTGAGCTGGGCGGGGTGTGTGTGTAGAGATGAGATGCTAATGGCGGAATGTGGGTAAGTGCTCCCTGTTTGAACTGCACTCTTCTCTTGCAGGGTGGGGAGAAGCAGCGGGTCTTCACTGGCATTGTCACCAGCTTGCACGACTATTTTGGGGTGGTGGATGAAGAGGTCTTTTTTCAGCTAAGGTGGGTTTGAGGCTGGTCTCTTTTTGGAAATGCTTGTTTGATTCTGTTCTGTCACCATGTTCTTGGGGCTCCTCTAAAGCCATTGCTTTCCTGTGTTTATGCAAGGTGTGAGAAATCTTGATGGGCAGGGCTCATTGGGGTAGTTAGGGTGGCTTGGCCAGGGTCTCCTGACTAGGCTTATGTGCTGGCAGTGTGGTGAAGGGCCGGCTGCCCCAGCTGGGTGAGAAGGTGCTGGTGAAGGCTGCATACAACCCAGGCCAGGCAGTGCCTTGGAATGCTGTCAAGGTGCAAACGCTCTCCAATCAGGTATTTCTCTCTCCTGGTCACATGCATTGGAAAGGGAGGGAGGGAAGCCCCTGGGTCCTGACAGCTGGGCACGAACTTTACTTTTGTTGAGAGGATGGGCACGTCAACTATGAGATGCCCTGAATTTCCTGGTTACTGCCCTGCAGCCCCTACTGAAGTCCCCAGCACCCCCCCTTCTACATGTGGCAGCCCTGGGCCAGAAGCAAGGGATTCTGGGTGCTCAGCCCCAGCTGATCTTCCAGCCTCATCGGATTCCCCCACTCTTTCCTCAAAAGCGTGAGTACCAGTGGCATGGATGTTGGGGTGTCGCTTTATGGGATACTCTGGATGAATGGACTTGTAACTGTCAGGTTGCTGCTCTGTGAATAGAAGTGAGTACTTCTGTGCACTGAGAGAGGGACAGGGGAGTTGGATATTTAGAGTTTTGGAGTCACCAGCCATTTCCTCTCTGCAGCTCTGAGTCTCTTCCAAACATCCCACACACTTCATCTGAGCCACCTGAACAGATTTCCTGCTCGGGGCCCTCATGGCCGATTGGATCAGGGCCGAAGGTAAGAGGATGTTCAATCAGAAAAAATATTTTATTTCCTTTATTTGCCTCTAGGAGCACCGCCCCTTTCTTTGCCACCTGCTGACACTAACATTCTCTTCCTGTAGCTAGATCCTAGTTCCTTTACCCTGAAGTAGGCAGACACGTGAGGTATATACAAATTTTGGAATTTTATAAACTGGTTCAGTAAGCAGGGATTTGATGTAGTTCACCTTTCAAAATAATCATATTGAATTTTTTCTTAATATGTAATTTTCCCTTTTATTTCTAGTCCCTAAGATTGAGATACTAAGAATCAAAACTATCAAGAGGCCCTGGCCAGGTAGCTCATTTGGTTAGAGGGTTGTCCCGATATGCCAAGGTTGTGGGTTCAATCCCTGGTCAGGGCACATAAAGCAAACAACCAATGAATGCATAAATAAGTGGAACACAAATCAATATTTTTTCTTTCTTCCCTGTATATGTCTTTGTCTCTAAAAACAAAACAACTTTCAGGAAAATGGTACTTGTCCCCCAAAAAGTAACTTTGTAGAATATGTTTTAATTCTTAGTATAGAACATTTCTTCATATACATTGTATACATCAGTGGGGGGTTAGAGTATGCATGTTGCACTCTGCCTAGAAGGCTAGGCCTGTGCCTGGGACAGGCAAATAGTGTCTTGGCCTGTGTGGAGCAGGCATGGTGGATTTGGGCCTGTGGGGCCTCCTAGGCCATCCTGTATCATCTGTGAGCATCGGGGACTGCCAAGCGCATGCTACCTGTTCTCTCTGGCTCACATTCCTTATCTTGCCTTACTCTCTCCTATAGGGTTTTGCTTATATCCCTGGGAGTTAAGACTTGTTCTATTTCCATCTGTTGGTCTTATCTTAACTTTTTATTGTATAAGCATAGTAAACAGAAGAGGACGATGAACTCTCATATATCCATCACCCAGCTTTGAGTATCAACATCTGCTATTCTTTTTTTTTTTTTATCTCTACCTCTGTCTACTTCCTGCCTCATACTTGATGTTTTAAAGGTAAATTTTGTATAGGTTAAAATGCACAAATCTTAACTGGACAATTTTGACAAGTGGAAAATCCCATGTAACCCTCACTCCTGTTAAGATGTAGAGCCCTAGCCAGTTTGGCTCAGTGGATGGAGCATCCCGGGTTCGATTCTGGTTGAGGGTCATGTGCCTCCATCGCAGGCTTGATCTCCAGCCCTGGTTGGGGCATGTGCGGGAGGCAACCAATCGATGTGTTTTTCTCAAATTGATGTTTTTCTCTCCCTCTGCCTCTACCCCGCCCTTCCATTCTCTAAAAATCAGTGGAAAAGTATCCTTGAATGAGGATTAATAACAACAAAAAAAGATGTAGAATATTTCCATTACTTCAGAATATACTCTCATGTTCTTGTGCTCTTTTGAAGTGAGAACTGTATTAAGACGGAAACCCCTGATCCCAGATGCCAGTAAATCATTACATGGTCAAGGCCGAGAATGCAGTGCAAAGTCAACACTTAAAAGGTTCATGGAGTAACTCCGAAAGCTTAGGCAGTGATGCAGCTAGTCTCTGTGCTGCAGCGCGTGTGTGCTCCCTTCAGCTAGGTCGTCGAGAATTCTAACTAGGGGGTTGCTTTGATGGTCCAGGATTGTTTCCAGTGTCTTCACTCTTTTGAAACACATTGTCCCGTTCTCAAGTCACTGATACATGTTTGCATGCTCCCACATCTTGCATCTGGTGCATCTTCCTGGTCAGTTTCTAAGGACTTTCCACCTCTCATATTCCATGAATTTATTAAGGCTTCATTATCACAGTAATTGTGCTCAGGGATGATGTAACCTGGATGGAAATCAGTGGCTGCTACGAACTCTCTGCTTTGGGTTCAGGTTCAGCCTTTCTATACAGTCAGTTGCGTTTGCTTGGCCTGGATACGTCAAGCTCAGTGTGAGGCCCATGTTCTATTACTTTGGCTATAATGCTTCAGCGTGGTGGCTTCTAGAGAAAGGAGAGATGTTACTGTCAGTCAGTAACAGGATCTGCCGAGTAGGGAAGGGGGAGTAAGAATTAGGTCATTCTGGGGAGAACAGTTTATAAAGGAGTAGCGTTTTGGCTGGAAGCCAAGTTTTATTTTGAATTTTAGGCTTTGGGATGCAGGGATCAGTGTCTCCTGCTGAGGTCACTGAGATGCCTCCCACTGGCACTACTACCTTGTAACCTGTTCCTGACAAGTCACAATAGGAGTGTAAACTGGCTGTGGAATTCACAGGAACATCTGGTTTAACTATAGGTTGGCAGCATTTACAGAAGAGTTCACTCCAGTCATAAACCAGCTGAGAGAGCTGTCAGATGAGTGGGGAATGGTTCTTCTGTTAGAAACATGGAAGCACTAACATCCCATTAGAGCAGGATTAGAAGGCAGCTTTTGGATGGAGATGCAAATGAACAGGGAAATTACCCAGGCAGACACAAGAGAAAAGACGAAACACTGGCCCTGCTGGTGTGGCTCAGTGGATGAGCGTCGACTTATGAACCAGGAGGTTACGGTTCAATTCCTGGTCAGGGCACATGCCTGGTTTGCAGGCTCCATCCCCAGTAGGGGGCTTGTAGGAGGCAGTCTATCAGAGATTCTCTCTCATCATCGATGTTTCTATCTCTCCCTCTCCCTTCCTCTCTGGAATCAATAAAAATACAGTGGGGCCTTGACTTACGAGTGTCCCGACTAACGAGTTTTTTGAGATACCAGCTGTCTCTCAGCCGATTTTTTGCATTGAGTTGACAGAGTAATTTGAGTTAATGAGCTCCTTAACGAGCTCGGTCTTGGAACGAATTAAACTCGTAAGTCAAGGCCCCACTGTATGTTAAAAAATAATAATTAAAAAAACACACGTTGTGTTAAATATAACAACTTAGCTCCTGGGGTGTAATGACTAGGTAAATTTTCTTTTGTTTTTAAAATTAAATTTATTGGGGTGACATTGGTTAATAGGATCATATAGGCTTCAGGTATAGATTTCTGTTACAAGGTCTTTATATTGCGCTGTGCCTACCACCCAAAGTCAAATCATCTTTCGTCATCATATATTAGGCCCCCTTCACTCTACCCTCCCTGACATGGGGGTCTTCCCGTTATCAATCTGGCATTTTATATTGTTCTAAAGTTTTTTCTGATCTACTGTTTTTATTTATTGCACCCATAACAGTGATACAATGATGAGTAATTTATTACATGAATGTATAGAGTAGTGCATGCTGTTATATAAAGTTAAAAAAATTGCTTTTATTTTTTTATTTTTTATTTTTTCGTTAAACTTCACCAGAGGATATTTTTCCCACTAATATTTAGAGAGAGAGAAAGAGTGGAAGGGAGGGGGAGAGACACATTGATATGTTGCCTTCTGCACGTGCCCAACTGGGGCCGGGGATCGAGCCTGCAACTGAGGTTCCGGCCCTTGACTGGAATTGAACCTGAGAACCTTCAGTCTGTGGGCCGACGCTCTAACCACTTAGCAGCAGCTAGGACTCTCCTTCCCTTTAAAGGTAACCATTCTTTTTTTTTTTTAAATATATTTTTATTGATTCTCCACAGAGAGGAAGGGAGAGGGATAGAGAGTTAGAAACATCGATGAGAGAGAAACATCGATCAGCTGCCTCCTACACACCCCCTACTGAGGATGTGCCCGAAACCAAGGTTACATGCCCTTGACCGGAATCGAACCTGGGACCCTTCAGTCCGCAGGCCGACGCTCCATCCACTGAGCCAAACCGGTCAGGGCAAAGGTAACCATTCTTAAAGACCTTTAGAAAATAATTTTGAAGAGAAAAATTACTTACTGCCACTTTCCCCCCCATATTCTTTTCTAGTCTTTATCTATATATATTCATACATTTTATAATTTTAATCTTAGAGTTCAAGTTATTTTTATAGATTCTTACTAAACATTTTTCCATGTGATCCTCATGATTGTTTTAATGGCTGCATGATTATTATTATTTTTTTAAATATTTTTTATTGAGGAAGGGAGAGGGAGAGAGAGATAGAAACATCAATGATGAGAGAGAATCATTGATCGGCTGCTTCCTGCATGCCCCCCACTGGGGACTGAGCCTGCAACCCAGGCCCTTGACCGGAATCGAACCTGGGACCCTTCAGTCTGCAGGCTGATGCTCTGTTCACCGAGCCAAACCCACTAGGGCGCTGCGTGATTATTTTACTTATTTACAATAAAAATCCAGACATTGCTGGATGTGAATGTGGTTTTCTTACTCTCAGCTTGCTTTTTTATCCCTTCTATATATAACCTTTTTTCTTCTTTTGAACTAACTTCCTTGGGGTAAATTTTCCAGAGTGGGATTACTGGATCAGAGTATCTTATGACTTTAATATGTATTCCCAAACGTTCATTATGAGAACTGTATCATTTATTTATCTTTAAAAAAAAAATATGTTTTTATTTTTTTTTAATATATTTTATTGATTTTTTACAGAGAGGAAGAGAGAGGGATAGAGAGAAACATCGATGAGAGAGAAACATCGATCAGCTGCCTCCTGCATACCTCCTACTGGGGATGTGCCCGCAACCAAGGTACATGCCCTTGACTGGAATCGAACCTGGGACCTTTCAGTCTGCAGGCCGACGCTCTATTCACTGAGCCAAACCAGTTAGGGCAAAAAAAAAAAAAATGTTTTTGTTGATTTCAGAGGAAGGGAGAGAGAGAGAGAGAGATAGGATCATCGATCGACTGCCTCCTGCACTCCCCCCATTGGGAATCGAGCCAGCAACCTGGGTATATGCCTTGACCGGGAATTGAACCATGACCTCCTGGTTCATAGAGTGATGCTCAACCACTGAACCACACCAGCTGAGCTATTGCTTTTAATAAAACTTACTTTATACCCTGACCGGTTTGGCTCAGTGGATAGAGCGTCGGCCTGCGGACTAAAGGGTACTGGGTTCAATTCCGGTCAAGGGCATGTACCTTGGTTGCGGGCACATCCCCAGTGGGGGGTGTGCAGGAGGCAGCTGATCGATGTTTCTCTCTCATCAATGTTTCTAACTCTCTATCCCTCTCCCTTCCTTTCTGTAAAAAGTCAATAAAATATATTTAAAAAAAAAAACTTACTTTATAGAACTCTTAGCATGGTTACCATATGTCTTTTGTTAAAAATCAGCCCTGGCTGGTGGTGTTCAGTGATTAGAGTTTGGCCTGTATACCGAAGGGTTGTGGGTTTGATCCCTGGCCCAGTTGGGGTGCATGCAGGAGGCAACCAATTGATGTGTCTCTCTCACATTGATATTTCTGCCCCCGCCCGCCACTCTTTCAAAAAAAATCAATGAAAAGATATCCTCGGTTGAGGATTAACAACAACAAAAAATAATCAAAGTCTTTTCTGCTCATTAAAAAAATTATATGTTAACTATAATTTATAAAGTTCTGAAAGTATTTAAAAATTATTCGTAAGTTTTAGTCAGAGGCAACTACCATTAATATTTTCTTTCTTTTCAGTCTTTTAAAGGTTTTTTTTGCACAGTTGAGGTACTACTGTATATACAGTGTTATATGCCATTCTTTTGGCTTAACATGAATGGTTATTAAAAGCATCTCAATATCCATTTTCTTATCTTTATAACCATCTGTTATATGGCTGTTAGCATGGCTTCCTTATCCATTTCTTTAACATTGGGCAGTCGGATCATTTCCAGTTCTTTTTAGGCCAGTGTGTGTTGAATCATAAGTAACAGTGTGGTTTCTTCCTTCTGGTGATGCTCAACCTCCAGCGATGACTATGACTCCAAGAAACGCAAACAGCGGGCTGGTGGAGAGCCTTGGGGTGCTAAGAAACCAAGGCATGACTTGCCTCCGTATCGAGTCCATCTCACTCCCTATACTGTGGACAGGTGAGTGGCAAGGCTGGGTGGGGGTGGTGGTGCAGTTTGCAGCTGGTAACAGTCGTGTGTAAATGAGATACAGTCTTTGTGAGAGTTTGTGTGTGTGAGTGTGTGTGTTCTTATGACCTTTTGTTTTATAATGTGACAAATTTTTTACTTTGAAATCTCAGATTTTGACCAGCAGAGCACCACTGACATGGGTGCCCTGATAAACTTTATGATTTGATCACCAGAAATGATTATGCCAGGCTGTAACTGAGGCTTGCCAGTCGGTAGCAGTTATAATGCAGGTAGAAGCTGCAGCTCATAGGAACGCTGGGACTGGTTTCTGCATTGTTTTCTAAGTGCTTCAGCATGTAGCCTGCAAGCTGACGTCTCACTCGCAGGAACTGACTGAGAGTTCCATTTGAGTGCCTGCCGCTGCTGGAGTCGTCCAGTTCTCCATCACGAAGGACTTGGGTGTTGAGGAGAATATGAACCCCCATGTCTTCCTGTGCTCTGACAGAACCTCAGATACGTGGCCTTCTGGCCAAGCATCTGTATTGTTGGAGCCATCATTGTAGCCCTGGGGGTTGCAGCTTCCTATGAGTTTGTGTGGCTGAACCAAGAAAGAAGGCATACATAGATTTCCACAGAAATTATGATTCCATGACAGATATTGAGGAGAGAGGAAGGCTGGTGTCTTTTATTTTTATTTTTTAATATATTTTATTGATTTTTTTAAAAATATATTTTATTGATTTTTTACAGAGAGGAAGGGAGAGAGATAGAGAGTTAGAAACATCGATGAGAGAGAAACATCGATCAGCTGCCTCCTGCACATCTCCTACTGGGGATGTGCCCGCAACCCAGGTACATGCCCTTGACCGGAATCGAACCCGGGACCTTTCAGTCCGCAGGCCGACGCTCTATCCACTGAGCCAAACCGGTTTCGGCATATTTTATTGATTTTTTACAGAGAGGAAGGGAGAGAGATAGAGAGTTAGAAACATCGATGAGAGAGAAACATCGATCAGCTGCCTCCTGCACACTCCCCACTGGGGATGTGCCCACAACCAAGGTACATGCCCTTGACCGGAATCGAACCTGGGACCTTTCAGTCCGCAGGCCGACGCTCTATCCACTGAGCCAAACCGGTTACGGCAAGGCTGGTGTCTTTTAGAGTGCAAAGTGATCTTGGAATGTAAAGAATTTTTTAGGAAGTTTGTCACTGACCCGTGTTCCTGAACTATGAAACATGGATATTTGAGCTAAGGAATAGTTTCTTTCGACAAATAAACAGTTAATAAATACTGCGGACAGTAAGTCTTTGCTCATTTATTCTTAATAATGTAATTTTGGGCACTTGCATCAGAATTGGTTAGGGATTTTAACTGTTTATGAACCTTACTAAGATAATCTCAGTATTAATATTTTGGGGGGGGGAAAGAAACTGACTTAAGAGGTAGATGAGCGACTCCAGATTCCATCTAGCAGTGGAGAGGCAGGGCTCCAGCTACGGTATTAGATACACCCCCAAAGCAAAGTCCATTGGAAGCCCAGCTGAGGCGAGGGGGCAGGTCCTGGCACCTCCTCAAGGTGGGAGAGGAGGACTGTCCCTCTGTTCCCAGTGTCACTGTTCCTCTCCCCTGGCCTAGGCAGGGACTCTTGTTCTCCATGCTGATCCACATGGCTCCCATCTCACAAGACACCGATTTCCATGTCACATCAAGTCAGAACATGACTGCTAACTGTTAGACACACACACAACTATTTAAAAAAAACACACACACCAATGTGAAATTGAGGCCTATTGTACATAGTGTTTGGTACTTTGCTTTTTCATTTAATTTCACTAAAATCTTAGAATTTATTCCATATTAATGTTTATTAGCTTGAGCTCATTCTTTTTAGCAATTATATGGTATTCCACTGAATGGTTGGACTACCATTTATTTAACCAACTCTCTCCCCATTTTTAGTCTTATCCTAAATATTGTTGTAATAAACATCCTTCTGCATGCATCCATGTGGACAGGTGCAAGCATTTTACTGAGATCAGCTCCTAGAAATGGAGTGGCTGACCCAAAGGGTCTGATTTTGAACTTTGATGGCTATTGCCCATTATTCACTTTTATTTTTTAGTGAGAGAGGAAGAGAGAATTGCCCATTCTTTTAAAGAGATCATACCAGTTTACGTTCTCACCATTGGGGCATGAATTACTTGTTTCCCCAGGTCTCTGCCAACACTGCCTTATCAAACTTTTTTATCTTTGTCAGTCTGATGGGTGAAAAGTGATATTCTGATTTGCATTTCTTTAATTATAAGTAAGATTGAGCATATTTATATGGGCTTTTAAGTCTCATTTCTGTTGCTGTCACTTTTCCCAGTATTCTATCAGATTTGTGTGAACTTTTGGTTAGTGATTTTTTGGTTCCTTTTATGATAAGCAGTGACTCTTTTCTCTGTTATGTATTGCAAATGTTTTCCTCTCCAGTTTAACTATTTTGCCTTTAGAGGTTGTAACATTTTTGGTGGTTAAATTGGATCCATTTTTTCCCCCAGATGTGTCTTACTTAGAAGTTCTTTCCCAGATTATATAAAATAATTTGCCCTCTGATTTTTCAAATCTTTTATGGTTCAATTTAAAAGATAACTTAGTCTTGGCTTCTTCCTACAGCCCCACCTGTGACTTCCTAGAACTCCAGCGCCGTTACCGCAGCCTCCTGGTCCCCTCCGATTTTCTGGCTGTGCATCTGAGCTGGCTGTCAGCCTTCCCTCTGAGCCAGCCCTTTTCCCTCCACCACCCGAGCCGTATCCAGGTATCTTCTGCGAAGGAGCCAGCTCCAGACACTGGTGCTGAGCCCGTGCCTGCAGACAGTGACCCCGCGTACAGTTCCAAGGTAAGTTGGCTGGGGTCCCGCTGCTTGCTCCCGTTGTTGGAGGCTGAGAAAGCTGAGTGTCCTTCCCGCTACCCTCCACAGGTACTGCTGCTCTCTTCCCCGGGATTGGAGGAACTGTTTCGTTGTTGCATGCTCTTTGTGGATGACATGGCTGAGCCAAGGGAGGCACCAGAACACCCTCTGAAGCAGATTAAGGTGAGAGCTGGAGTCCATTAGGCAAGACGCATTCATTGATAACGTCCAGTCCGTGTCACGTTTTCAGCAGCTCAGCTCCTAAAAACAAGGCTTTTCAGAGCTGAAACACCTCTGGTTTTACCAGGAGCATAGCACTGCTCAGAGCTGTTATTGTCAGAACGTTACGTGGCTGGTCGTGTTCATGGGTGGAGAAGCCACCCCCCAATGTCCTGTGGACTCTGCCACATCCTGCTGCCTGCATCCCCAGCGGTGGCAGGCTGCCTTCCAGTGGGAGACCCAGGTAATTGTTTTTTCGTTTCTTAGCCCTGATCTCGTTTTGCAGTTTTTGCTGGGCCGGAAAGAAGAAGAGGCAGTGCTGGTTGGGGGTGAGTGGTCTCCTTCCCTGGATGGCCTCGACCCCAAGGGCGACCCGCAGGTGCTAGTCCGCACTGCCATCCGCTGTGCACAGGCCCAGACCGGCATTGACTTGAGTGCCTGCACCAAGTGGTGAGTGGCTGCCCGCGGGCCGGCTATTGGCGAGTGGAGTTGGCGACTGTTCGGGCCAAGCTTCTGCACCTTTTTGACCTGTTAGCTCTCCCTTGTTCCCTAGTCCCAGCTCATTGCTCTCTCCAGCCTTCACAAATGGCCACCCGGATCATGAGCATCACTAGGGATGTGAATGAGGAAGGGCAGCTAACCCCTCTCCCCCAGCAACCTTCAGTGCTCCTTCTTGTTGCCTTAGCACCTTGGGAAGTAAATGTCTGCTTTTTTGTGTCTCCCCATTGACTAACCATTTCTTGAGGACCTGTCTGTATCTTTTATTTTTGAACTTTCAAAGCTTGGCTCGCAGTGTGTGCTCACTAAATGTTGATTGGAAACTGAAGCACTTGCTTGCAGATGTCTTGGGTCACTACTTCGTTTTCCCTTTGCTGTGAGCAGGTGGCGCTTTGCTGAGTTTCAGTACCTGCAGCCAGGACCCCCAAAGCGGCTCCAGACCGTGGTGGTGTACCTGCCGGATGTCTGGACCATCATGCCTACTTTGGAAGAGTGGGAGGCCCTGTGCCAGCAGAAAGCTGCAGAGGCAGCTCCCCCGGCCCAGGAGGTGCCCGCGGTAAGGCAGAGCCTTATTAACAGGTGGGGAGAATAGGTGCCCTGACCTAAGCCCAGGTGGTCACAGCTCTTGGCTTTTATCACAGGAAACAGAGCCTACAGAACAGGCAAGTGAGGCATCGGAGCAAGGAGCGGACACCAAACAGAACGCAGAGAACCCGGAGGCCACCACACAGCAGGAAGTGGACACTGATCTCCCAGAGGCCCCTCCACCCCCTCTGGAACCCGCTGTCATGGCACGCCCCGGCTGCATAAACCTCTCCCTCCATGGCATTGTGGAGGACCGGAGGCCCAAGGAAAGGATCTCTTTTGAGGTGGGTGTAGGAGTCTGGGAGGCTGTGGGGTAGGGTGTATGGGTGTGTGGCGGGGCTTGGGACATTCCCTTTTTCCTGATGCCCATGGGCCTCTTTGACCAGGTGATGGTGTTGGCTGAGCTGTTTCTGGAGATGCTGCAGAGGGACTTTGGCTATAGGATTTATAAGATGCTGCTGAGCCTTCCTGAAAAGGTCGTGGCCCCACCTGAACCTGAGAAGGAGGAGGTGGCCAAGGAGGAAGAAGTGGTCAAGGAGGAGGTGGCCAAGGAGTCCAAGGAGGAGGTACAGAGTGAGGGCACAGCTGCTGAGTCAGACACCCCACCGGTGAGTACTTCTGCCCCCTGCGCGGGCACTGGGGCTACACATAGTAACGTTGAACAGAACTCGAGTGCTGCGTGGTACCAGGTGCTGTTCTGAGCACGTACGGTCTCTCAGAACCCCTCTCACGCATGTGCCTGAGCCTGGTGTGTAATGGGCGCAGGGTGCTCGGCCCTGGGCCAGGGAGTGCTGTGCTGCTGTGTCTGGAGGGAAGCGGGTGCAGGAGGGAAGGGAAGTGTGGTTGGTGGCAGCACAGGGAGCTCAGTGAAGGGAGTGCTCTGAGGGGCTCAGGCTGTGGTGAGCCAGAACACTGCATTCTCTTAGCCCCTCTAAAGCATTTGGGGCTTCTCGCCCAACTAAACGGTCTCAGGTCAACATAATTTCTTACGGGCTGCTCTGGACTCCTGGGGAGAATCCCCGGTGTCTGGAAAGTGCCCCGGTCTGCTCCCGACCCGTGTAATGAAATACTTTACCTGACGTGGTGCATATAGAGCCCTTAACAGTACCTGGATGGGGCTGACACTCAGTGTTAGCCATTGTCATTGCTAGTAATGACAGGGGACAGTCCTCATCTTGGTCTGCTTTCCTTAGAAGGAAGATGGGGTTCTGCCCAAACCCCCATCTTCTGGAGGAGAGGAAGAAGAGAAACCCCGGGCTGAGGCGTCGGAGGACCTCTGTGAGATGGCCCTGGACCCGGAGCTGCTGCTGCTGCGGGACGATGGGGAGGAGGAGTTCGGTGAGCGCAGGGGGAGGGAGCACGCGGGCGGCTGCGGGTGGCTCTAGTGTTCTCCCGTTGGGACTGGAGCCGGTGTGGCCATGTGTTCACTGCTCCAAGCTCATGCCAGGCCTTCTGTAGCAGGAGCCAAGCTGGAGGATTCCGAGGTCCGTTCTGTTGCCTCCAACCAGTCAGAGATGGAGTTCTCTTCCCTTCAGGACATGGTAAGACCAGTGTTCTGCCCCTCCGGCCTCAGTGACAGTGACACTCAGCAAGGCCTGAGCCCGTCCTTGGGAGCTACACTTCTACAAATGACTTCCATTGTTTGTTGACTGACCAGACATGTGGTTCTTGGCTCATGGAACAGCACCTCTGTAGGACCCAGGGGACACTTCAGCGTCTGTCAGGGGGAATAGGAGAGGCAGCTGGTATAGGAGCACACACACTGGGTTCCTGTGTGGGACAGCCCCAGGGCCAGAAATGCCCTGGAGGCCTTGGGTTAGAGGCTCAGGGTCAGGTCTCCAACCGGAAGGTGCGCCGGGTGGAACTGTCAGTCAGGCCACCCAGTTGTAAAAGGCGATTAGCCAGAGAGAACGATGTGTAACCCCGTTCATCCTCGTTTCCTCTTGCAGCCCAAGGAGCTGGACCCCTCTGCTGTGCTCCCTTTGGACTGTCTTCTTGCGTTTGTCTTCTTTGATGCCAACTGGTGTGGCTACTTGCACCGTCGAGACTTGGAGAGGATCCTGCTTACCCTTGGGCTCCGGCTCAGTGCAGAGCAGGTGCCTTCTCTCGCGTCCCCCTTGGTCCTTTCTGAGGTGGCCTCACCTGACGTAATGTGCCCAGGCACGCACCTGAACTGTGGGGGACTTGGGATGCTCCAGTTCTAGGTTTTTTCACGTCCTGGGGAGGGCTTGCACCTTCTCATCAGAGGGGGTCTTGGGTGTGTATTTTCTGCAGGCCAAACAGCTGGTCAGCAGGGTGGTGACCCAGAACATTTGCCAGTACCGCAGCCTTCAGTACAGCCGCTCCGAGGGCACGGACAGTGGGCTTCCTGAGGAGGTGCTCTTTGGTGTGTACCGGTGCCCTGCAGCCTTTTGTGGAGAATGGGCAGGGCAGGGCAGGCTGCTTTCTCCTCCCGAGACCCGACCCTTACCTCTTCTCATGGCCCTTCTAGGAAACCTGGACCTGCTACCTCCTTCTGGGAAAAGCGCAAAGCCAGTAGCTGCCCCCGTGGAACACAAGGGCCTGGTGTCCCACAACGGCAGCCTGATCAATGTGGGGAACCTGTTGCAGCGTGCGGAGCAGCAGGACAGTGGGCGACTCTACCTGGAGAACAAGATTCACACACTGGAACTGAAGCTAGGTGAGTGGCTGATGGGGCTGCCGATGGCCGTGCAGATGGGTACATGGAGACCGAGGGGAACCCACTCCCTAGGCTGCAGGCCTCTTGCCCTGAGCTCCGATCCTTAACTTAGCCCCAGTCTTTCTGGTGTGTTTCCCACCAGAGGAGAGCCATCACCGCTTCTCAGCTACTGAAGTAACAAACAAGACGCTGGCAGCTGACATGCAGGAGCTGCGCACCCGGCTGGCTGAGGCCGAGGACACGGCCCGCACAGCTGAGCGGCAGAAGAACCAGCTTCAGCGGCTGCTGCATGACTTCCGGAGGCGCCTGACCCCCCTGCAGCTGGAGATGCAGCGAATGGTTGAAAAGGTGAGCCTGTAGGAGAGCTGGCTTAGTTGGGGGGCTTAGTCAAGATGATGCTAAGACAACAGCCCCTTGGTCCACCTCGCCTTCTCCCCCATCCACCAGTTTCTTAGGGAATCTTTCAGTCAGCAGCTTGCAAACTTGAGTCCCCAGGAGGAAGTGGGTAGCAGTCCTTTCTCCTTGGGTCCTAATTCTCGTGCCATCTGTTGCAAACAGGCTGACAGCTGGGTAGAGAAGGAGGAGCCAGCACCTAGCAACTGAGGGCTTGACGCAGGAGCTGCCATCCTGCGAGGTCAGCGATGGAGCCTGCTCAAGTTAGAGCCCTTTGGTTCCAGAGAGAAGCTGAGCAGGACCTGGGAGCAGGCGGGGCAGCTGACCCGTGCTCAGCCTGTGGAGGGGAGCTCAGGCCGTCAGGTGGGGTCTGCCTGTGCTATGTGGACGGACGAGTGAGGAACCGGTTCCACTTACAACTAAATCCAACACCTGCACCCCTCGAATGTCATTTTGCCCTCCACCTTGGGGTTTCTCCTGGGGCCCTTTAGTCTTGTGCTTTCTCCTGTCCTCTTCCAGTTTAGAGTAAGACAGGGGAGGAAAAGGCTCTTTGACTATGTCATAAGGTCTGATGCCAATAAATGAAGAAACAGACGTGGAGTCTGGCTGGGGTAAGCGCCCCCTCCTTTGAATGGCACAGATCCTGCTGGTCACAGGCACAGGTTCCTGGGGCATGAGTTTCCTGGGGCCTGTGGAGGAAGGGAGTCAGTGCCAGCCAGCTCGCTGTTGGGCTGTCGGCCAGTGAGCACTGTTCCAGCCCCCCCAGAACTTGCCAGCAGGAACCAGCACTTCTGCCCCAGACTCCCTGTGTTCAGAATGTGATATTGACTCCGGCCCAGCCTTTTTCCCGTTCCCCATGAGTCTCACCTCTTTCCGTAATCCGTGGTTTCAGTTTGACTTGTATATAAAGTTGTTTTTGTTTTTTTTGCTTTGTTTTTTAAATAAACCAAAGTAAAAAACAAACCAAGTGTCCTCCACAGCTTTTCCCTTCTTCCAGGCCAGCTGTGCTCCCACCCCTCCTCCTGGCCCTCAGCCCAGCCTCTGCTGGATAGAGGTGTAGTCGCCTCCAGAAGGTGGGTGGGCAGCAGGGAGAGCAAGAAGGTGGGTGGGCAGCAGGGAGAGCAAGCCCCCTTGCGCTCAGTGGCTGCTGGCTGGTCAGGAGAAAGGATGCTGTATGGGTATTGCCAGCTCAGCAGGGGGCAGCATTACCCTGAAAAAAAATACCCGGGGTGGCTCTCTCCTCCTTTCCTTAGTTACAGCACAATACAAGAACATTTTATTGAAAACTTTACTGGAAAAAAAATTCCAAATATTCAGGTGAGACACAAACCCACTGTTGTTGCATTGAGGCCTGTGGATTGGACATTTACAGGAGTTGAATCCATTTCCTAGAGAACCTACAAGACGGGATCTTCCCTGCACTTGACCAAAAGGACAAAAGCCAGCCTTTGTCGTGCTGGGAGCCTAGAGTGAGGGCCCTGTCGAGGCTGGGGGACCACAGCACTCATTTTCAGGACAGTGTTGTGGGCCTCTCCCAGGAAAGGAGAGAAGTAGGAGGGCAGCAGGGTGGGTGGTGCCCAGGACGGTCTTTGGAGGTAGATGTGATCCCAGCCATGCACACAAGGCGGAGCCCGCAGGTGAGCTGACGGAGCCCATGTCCCCTGCATGCGGGCAGCCTGCTCTGGCCCTGGACCAGGAGGCACTTTGGATGGTTCTTCTGGAAATAAGAAAGCCTCTCAGGTTTTATAGGCTGCTTACCTGTCTGCAGGCTCCTGCTATGGGCGGGGAGACAGCAGCCTGCTTGGGGCTCCAGGTGCCAGGCTCATTCCAAAGGGCTGGTGAGGTAGGGTAGGGGCCTTCTCCCAGGGATGGCCTTTCGCTGGCTGATGCCTGAGCCTAAGCTTGAAAAGGGCAGAGACTAGAGAAGCCGACTTGTGTTCCAGGGGTGTCCCGAGGGGCGGGGCTCAGTCATCAGCCACAATAGAGAGGGCTCTGAGCTCGCTCAGTTTAGCTTCATTCTCCCGCTCCCGCTGCTCATCAGGGTGGCCAGGCTGGTCAAGCTGTTGGGTCAGGTCTCCGAAGATCTTATGCATTTCAGAGTAGTAGACAACCTGAGTGGGAGACAGGAGGTCAGCAGGGGCTGGACTCTGGGCACCAAGCCCCCACAGCACTGTACCCTCTGGGCTGGTTCCTATTCCCTCGACTGCTGCCCTTCCCCTCAGCCCATCTCTCTCAACTGCACAGCAACCAGGGAGGCGTGAGCCACTGCCGGAAGCCCTTCCCTTTAGGACCATCCACTGCCTGGGGTGGCAATAAGTCAAAGGCGAGGGAAGCAACAGATCCTCGGGGAGGCGGGAGGTGGAGGTGGGGGCTCTGCCCTTCTCTTCAAGCAGCACAGGGGGTGTGTGTTTTGGGTGGTGGAGGAAGACAGCACAGTCCAGGCTGGGGCTGGGGAGAGCTGGAAGGCCCTTGGCAGGTCCTGGGAGACCAGGGAGTCGGGCACTGTGACGAGGGGCTCACTGCTGGACAGAAGCTAGGAGCTGGAGGCTTTTGTTCATGGAGAGGGCATGGCAGGCTCCCAAAGCCCTGAGAATTGGTCTTTAGAAGGTGAGAACGGTGACTCCTCCTTAGCCTTCTGTTCCTTCCCAACTCATCGAATTGATAATCATGCCTAAGGGGCTCGGCCCAGGGCCCAGGCTGGCTGTTTCCACATTCCCTTCTAAGTAGGCCCGTGTGGGACGGGAAGCTTACAGGAATGAGGGGGGGAATGTGAGGAGTGGGGACCCACCAGCAACTCAAATAAATGGCTGAGGGCTGCTTAGACCCAGGGCCTAAGTAGGCCCAGGATGGGCTTTTCCAGGGGATGGGGCAGGAGCCATTTTTGCCTCAGTCTCCACCTCGTGACAAATGAAAGGATTTCCATGAACGTATTCCACACTATTCAAAACCCTTACATTTTATCCAGCTTCAAGTTGTCTTTGGGGAAAAGAAACTATTGCTTTAGAAACCCTGGCCTGGGCCCTGTTGCTGGCAAGGCCAGGCTGAGTGGCAGGTTTGGTGTCAGGGCCCTGGTTGAGCTGCTTCTAAGAAAGTGTCTCCCACAGCCAGATCTGAGGGGAGCGAAATCAAGGCCCTCACCTCAGGGGACAGGAGCCTGGGCTAGTGCTGGGGAGCATGGGGGATGCCCCCCTCCCCCAGAGCAGCACTGTGTGGCTGAGTCACCAGGAATGCTCACTTCTCCAGTGACTAATGGCAGTGCAGCCCCGGGAGGGGGAAGCTGGTACCAAGCAGGCAGAAACACCCCCGCCACCCCGCTGCCTAGTGACAGGGCATCCTGAGCTCCTGAACTGCTCCATCTGGGCACGCCACAGCCTCACACCCTGGAGCGTCCTCCCTGAGCAATGGGATGGAGGAGGTAGGGTAGGCGCTGGGGCTGGAACAGGCGGTGACGCAGCAGGACAGAGGGCGGGCAGGAGGGAAGACACAGGGCTTAAGTACATTCCTCCAGGCCCAGGACGAAGCTGCTGGAAGGAGTGGGGACCCACCTACTGAGGCAGTGCTCTGGGGTAAGTGTGGGCACCCCCACTCCCTTGTGCTTGCTAGCTTTCTGCCTCATTTTCCCCTAGTGACCAAGGACATGGTCGCTAACAAGTCCCAGCTCCAAAATCAATCCTGCTCAGGGTTCCTGACCCCAAGTGCCAGTCCCATGGGTTTGGTGTTCTCCAAAGACGGCAGGTAACTGAGATAGGAGTCAGGCGTTTTCTTGAGCACCTGTGATTGTGGACTCTGCAAGGAATGACAGTGTCCACTGGAGGGCGCCAAATACCCAGGCCAAGAGCAGAAGTGAGTTGGAGGCAGATGGGGAGGGCTGAGCCGTCTGCTTTGTTACCTGGTGGGGAAGGTGGGAAGGTGAAAGGATGCTGAACATCTGGAGTCAGCTGGGGGTCCCACGTGGAAAAGACCCCTTGGCTTTAGAACCTCAACCTTTTGGTCTTTTACAGATGGGGGGACTAATCCCTGCAAATGGCCTGAAGGTTGGGAGGTGAAGGGGCAAGGAGGGCAGCAGCTACACCCATCACACACTCTGTATCCCACCATGAGTAGCGGGAGACACAGGGTTGGCCCATGGTGACCCTCTAACTGCTTAGCCCAGTGCTCCGCTGTGCACCCCCACCCACACCCAGCCTGCCCTTCCTGCTGGCAGGTGCACCACGGCCAGTGCCCCGCGCGTGGCTCTCCCCAGGGTTCACCATGCTCCGTGGTCTCCTGCCAAAGGAAGAGTAACTAGGGTGGGGATGGGGGGTGTAGGGTCCTCAGAAAAGGGACTTCACCCCCTATGCCTCTATCCCTGACTTCCTAAGCACACCAAGCAAAAGAACCCTGCCCCTCAGAGTGAGGTGCTGATGGTGCAACCTCCTTTGCTTCTTGCAGTGAAATGTGAGAGAACTAGAGGGAAGAGCTATTAAACATGGAACCTCGTCCTAGGCTGGGATTAACCAAAACAGAGCCCAGCAAATGACCAGAGGCCCCTGACTTCCTTCCCTCGGGCAGTGCCGGGGCAGGGTGGGTGGCGTGGGGGCAGGCGTGAGATGTGTCCACAAAGCCACGACTGTCTCCGAGGGAGTGTTGGGCTGGCGCTCGGGGCACGTGGGAGCAGCTCACCTGCGCTCGGATCAGGGACTCAAAGCTGGGCTGGAAGTAGTCAAGTCGGCTGTTGTAGAACCGCGGCATCTCATCCAGGAGCTGCTTGTTCTTGGCCTCAAAGTCGTCCCGAACGGGCCGGAGCTCTTCTCGGGCCTGGGAACAAGACCCTGCTGTCAGAGCTCTCCCGGGCTCGCCCAGCATCCCTGCTGGGGGCTGTGTGTGTGTGTGTGTGTGTGTGTGTGCGCGCGCGTGTGGCCCTACAGCCTTCAAGGCGGTCCCCAGGTACAGGAGGAACTTGCTGTGTGTGCCATGTGCCTCGCTGTGTACCCCCCGCCGCTCTCCTGGGTACCTGGTGGAGTTTGGCCAACACTGGCCCTGTCTTCTCCTTTTCCTCGTACTTCTCCACCTTGGCCTGCAGCCTCCTGTAGTCCTGCAGGGCCTGTTCCCGCCGTTTCACCGCCATGTTGAGGCTCGGGAAGACACTGCCAAACCTGCTGACACAGTTGGGTTGGACGCAGCCCGTTCCTGGAGTGCGGGCTGGCAGCTCAGCATTCACTCGGAAACACACACTGAATGCCTACAGAGGGCCAGATCTTATTCTAGGTCTTGGGGTTCCATTGTGAACAAGACCTATGGGGTCAGGCCAGGGAAAGAACCCAAGGCTAAGGCTCACACCACTGGCCTGGAAGACACAGAGGGTCATGAATCCATGATGCCACTTATGCTGCCACTGCGCCCCCACAGGCCCCTCCGAGGCCCTGCCCCACACCAGAGACCTGCCACGGGCAGGCAGTGCTGAAGGCTCTTGGGAAGTCATTTGGTCAACAGCTTCCTTTTAAAAAATGGAAGAAACTGAGGCCAGAGAGAAGGCATGACACATCCAAAGCCACATGGAGGAAGTGATGGTCCAGAAGAGAACTCCAGTGTCCCAGTTCTGTCTGGCACCTCCCACCATCCCAGATGCCACCAGCAGGTGACAGAATTGCAATCAAAACCTACTCCTAGAGCCCTAACTGGTTTGGCTCAGTGGGTAGAGCGTCAGCCTGTGGAATGAAGGGTCCCAGGTTCGATTCCGGTCAAGGGCATGTACCTTAGTTGCGGGCACATCCCCAGTTGCGGGGTGTGCAGGAGGCAGCTGATCGATGTTTCTCTCTCATCGATGTTTCTAAATCTCTATCCCTCTCCCTTCCTCTCTGTAAAAAACTCAATAAAATATATTAAAAAAAACCACACAAACCTACTCCTAGTGATCACTTCATAAGGTGTATACATGTATACAGTCTGTTCACACCAGAAAAAGGACAGAATATCATATGTCCACTCTCCTTTAATAATAAAAAAATCCCATTTAATAAAGAAGTTTCTAACAAGCCAAAAGTCCCCCCTCTCCTCCCCAATAAACAACCCTCCCCTACTCCTGCCCTATCCTACCGGCTGACCACAGGGAGAATAGGAATCCTCTGGTTCTACCACTGAAATGGCCACACCGTGGGCCGATGTCTGCGGAAAACGACTCGAGGACCTCTCCCACCTCACGGTGCCTCAGGAGCGGGCCCCTCAGAAAGAGCCGCAGACGCCTCGGCATTTTTGGCCCCGTGGGCACACGTTGGCGATAGTGTCACCCCTAACTGGGAAGGACAGTGACGGAGACTGACAGGCAGGACTCATCCCAGGCAGGGATGCTGCACGTCCCTTGACAAACGATGTCTCCGAGGAAGTGCTGGACACGGCCAGGCAAGCCTGCAGCAGGATTTCCGGAATGGGGCAGGACATGAGGCGGGAGCTGCTACTGCACAGCCGGCGGAGACCTGGCCACGCAACAGGAAAATGACAGTGTGGTGGGTACACGGGCTGAGTAGGCGACCCAGGACCAGGGGAAGAGTCAGTTTCTCTGGAGCATCCCAGGGGAGAGGAAAGATGGGGACGGGCAGCTGCGGACTTCAGCCTGGCCCTGCGCTCAGCCAGGAGGGCGTCTGAGCACGGGTTGTCTTTAGGAAGTTCAGATGCCACATGAAGAGGGGTTTCCAAGTCTGTCTCTCAAAGGGATGGGACCATGAAGTTGGCTTTTAAATGCCTCAACAAATCAAGAGTACATGTGACACAAGAGTCGTGAATACTTTTGCCAGAGAATACAGAATGTAAACTTGACCAAAGCACTAAACGCACCAAACAAAGCTTTAGAATCAGGCAGTAGATTCTGATGAAACAAAGGACTTGTCTCCGAGAAAGGTGATTAAAACGAATTCTTCTAACTTAATGGGGGTCCAGAATGGGCTCAGCCTCCAACTGGAAATGAGAAGTGGATAAGACCACGCAAACGTCTCTGAAGCCTCAGTCACATGCCCTTTCACACATTAATCAAATTGATATTTTTAAATGACTGCTTTGCCAGGCAGAAGATGTAAGGTGCCCAGGAAAATGGCTGGGGGAACCAGCCACCTTCAGGACCAAGGGATCCCCTCGGGGAGGTCTGGACAGGTGAGACCCTGGGGGGGTGGGGTGGGCCAGACTCTCTGCTTTTGCCCCAGGCAGCTGCTATAATGCCCGTCCCTTCCTGGGAGGAGTGTGACCAGCAGCTGAGAGGGAGCAGATGCAGTTGGGCCTGAGAAGCCATACGCCACCTCCCTGTCCGCCCCAACTGGACAAGGGGCCACCAGCAGTCACCCTTGACTGCCTAGTTAGAAGCAACTTGCTGCCTGGGTGGCCCCAGTGCCTGGGCCTGCTGTCCAGGGGTGAGTGAGGTGGGACGCAGCGGGTCCAGGTCTCCACGCAATGCCAGGCACCCTCAGTGGCTGTGTCTGCAGGTTACGACCTTCAGCCTCTGGCAGCAAGACCACCTGCCTCTGTGAGACCCTCCAGGAAACTCTCTTCACCGTGACTTGTGCCCACAGCAGCGCCCGTCACACCAGGAGGCCACGCAAGGCTCCGTGACTCGGTTCACTGTATCTGGATCACTAGTCACTTTCCACTCAGGTGGCTCCGGGACTCCTGAGGGATAACGGCGGGTGTCACGCTTCTCACATTGAAGTGGGGAAACCAAGGTCAGGCAGGAACAATCAGCCCGTATGTTCTGAGTGGCTGACTAAAGAGTGGGGGACCCTGCAACCCTTGGCTCTGGGCTACTGCTCCCTGAGGCCCACCTCCCCATCTTCCACTGAGAGGCAGCAGAACGGACGTGGCCGGCCCACGTGTGGGGCCTATAGGTAGCATGATGCTGTGCGAGGAGAGGAGCTCATCTGGCCGCAGGACCCCCTTCTAGATGTGGGGCGCTTTCCTGCTCTCCAACCTTCCAGATCAAGGGAGGAAAGTTAGCAAGGAGGGAAGTCAAGGACAGGCTGGTCCAGGAACCTGATGGCTTCACTGGCGGGGATGGGGCCCGCTCTCCCTGGGGTATGCAGTTCGCAGTTTGACTGGGCGGCCACAAAGAACCAAGGCAGGCTGTTGGACCCTCTGCTCAGCTCCCGCCCCTCTCCCATCATCAGTGGTGAGGGGGCAGGGAGGCTCTGTGCAGGGGCGGGGGGCGGGGGCGGGGGGAGAAGAGTCTTGTCTTGTGCACAGGGCTCAACTTCACTTCAGCTCGACACGTCCCTCCCTGCTGGG
>NW_005871376.1:502234-531017 GCF_000147115.1 Myotis lucifugus
CAGCCCGGCCAGGGCTCACGCGGAGGTCAGCGGATCTGCCGGTGGAGATGGTGCCCGCCCCCTCTGCACTCACCCACCTTCCTGTTAGGTGGTGGGCTGCTAGGGTGGTGGGAAGCAGCCGGGACTTCTCTCCACTCGGCTCCAGAAGCCAGGCATCAGATTTCAAGGCCGCCTCGTTGGTTGTGAAATCGAGACAGGAGCCAGTCCCCATTCTCTGAGCTGGTGTCCCCTGCCTACCTCTGCCAGCCGTGGGTGCCCATGGCAGTCTCTGTGGCAGCCCCTGAGACCCCCATGGGCAGGATCTGCTCTGCCTTGGTCCTTCCTAGCCAGCTCTGGACCCTTGTCTGGAGACTGGTCAGCACCCACAAGCAATGGAAGCCCTGATCTCTCTCTCCTGGGCCTCCTCAGCACCCAGCTGCTCATGTGACCTTGTGACCTGGTGCTGAGCAGGGATTAGGGGCCAGAGGCCCAGGGAAGGAGCAGGGGTGCAGGGAGAAATCCCTTTCCACACCAGATCCAGCCTCCCCACCGTGGCTGAGCCTCCAGGCAGCCCTGCTTAGAACAAGCTTTCCTGAGCCCCACCCCAGGAACCTGAACAGGGAGTGAGGAGCTTGACAACCTCAGCACCAGGGGCCAGAGGATCAAAACCTGCTCTCTCATCTCCCTCCTGGCCATGATCCAGCCTGATGGTAATTAGCAGAGCCTCATTACCCGGCCCTGGGGAGGCCACTGCCAGGGACCACCACAGAGAGGTAATGCGGTGCAGCTGCCGGCTGGAGTGGGGCCTTTCTGGGTCAGAGGCTGCCTGGGAGAGGCCAGGGAAGAAGATGAAGTGATTCGGGAGCTTCAAGGCAATGCCCACCCCTTAGGGGACCTAGGGAATAGGCCCGTCTGATCGCTGACCAGAGCCTGCCTGACAGAAGAGGAGTCTCACAGAAGAATTTCTGACCCTGATAGGTCATGAGTGAGGGACCTTCCCAGGCGGGAACCCGTGGCGGCGCCCTTCCCCATGTGCAGCCACCCCCACATTTCAAAAGCCGAGTGCTGCAGGCAGCTGCTCTCCCAATCCGGCTGGGAGATGAAAGGCCTTGCTCATCTCCGCTGAGGGCTCGCCAAGATCTCTGCTGGCTTAACTCAGCAGGCTCTGTCCCACCGTCCTCCGACAGGAACAAAGGGGAAATGGCAGAACGACTGACCGGAGCACAGGCCAGCTGCTGAGGAGGCTCACACGCCCCATCACAGCGTTGGGCAGTGGCCGGTACTCTAGAGCTACCAGCAGGTCAACCCCAGGGCGCAGATCGGGTAGCTGGTGACCCCGTTGGTTTCCCGTCAACCCCAAGCCTAAGGACAGGCGGCTGGAAATGACATTCAGTCCCCAGGTGACCAGTTGACCTGCCTCTCCAAGGAGTGCCCTGAGTCTAGTCCCCAGATGACCTTTACTCACTTTTTCAAGGGCTCAACCACGGTCTTTTGAATCTGGTTCACCTGTGGGAAGAAAAACCCAATGACATCAAAACTGGGGGAAGCCAGACTCTTCCTAAAGGGGAGGCTCCAGTTCCTGAGAAGAGAAAGGAGACCTGTCAGGGGCACCCCCAGAGCCCAGAAGGAAGAGGGCCCAAGTAGGTCAGGCAGGGTGGGCACTCCTAACTGCAGCTGGGGTGAGGCAGAGATGGCGACCAGGAAGTCCAAAGGGCAACAGGAGCACCCTGTCCTCGTCCCTCATGAATTCCTACCCTGCCAGCCGCTGTCTGCCAAGGCCCATATGGCCTTGCTCAGTGAGGCTAGTCAGGCAGAGCGGACCTGCATCTCCCTCATGGCCTCAGTGTGCGTGATGTGAGCTTGTGGGAGCCACGGAGAGCAGGCCAACAGGAAAGAGCACACAGGCCTCGGGGGGCTGAGGGCACCGAGAGGAGCCTGAGCCCTGTTAAGGACTCCATGTAGGTGCTCCTCCAGATAGAAGCCACGAGCAGGGGGAGACCCAACCCCAGGCACCTTTTCCTGGTTGAAGGCGTCCATCCGTTTCATGGCCGTGTCCAGGGCTGTCACCATGTTCATAAAGTCCTGGTCTTGTTCGCAGAGGGGATTAGAGAGCAAGTCCAAGGATATCTTCACAGCAGATTTGGACATGGCTGTGAGAAGTCAGAGTTCAGGGAACTTGTGCAGGGACAGGCTTCCAAGCCTTGTCATTAGGGCTCCCGTCTTCCCTCAGTCCAGGGGCCTGCACCCAAGGCCAGAGGCCACACAAACGACAAAGTACCACAGAGCATAAGACACTGGTCCTTACTGGACAATGTTCATTCCTGATCATCTGATATTCTGGATCATTCTTTTGGGTAGCTTTACCTGCTGCAATGACAATGTTCTAACTCTGGGCTATAACAGAATCATCTGGGTGGGAAGCTGTCAGAAATGCAGATTTCTAGCTGCAAAGACTCTAATCCAGTCAGTCTGGAATCCAGGACGATGCCTGTCAGAAGCCCTCTCCAGGTGGCTGGGAGGTGCAGTGTGCTGGGGGGGCCAGGGTAGCATAGCACACAACAGCAGGGCAGCAAACTTACTGTAAAGAGCCAGAGTCCAGAATTTAGGCTTCGAGGGCCATATGGTTTCTGTTGCAACTACTCAACTTTTCCACAAACAATACCTAAAGAATGGGTGTGGCTGTGTTCCGATAAAACTTTATTGACAAAAGAAGGCCAGGTTTGGTGTAGCTAGGTAACCCCTGGTTTCAATGACACACTTACTGGAAAGGCAGTGGGGAACGATGAAGAAAGATGCTGTCCAGGTAACTCAGAACTAACTTCAAAACAAATAACAGGCGGTCTCCAAAAGCAGCCCCTTGGCTTGCTGCACACATAGTTTGGAGATGCTAGGGGCCAGGAGTGAGGGCTGTCATGCTCAGGCGTGCCCACGTTCTCTGGATCGCACTGGCCTGAGGCTCTGTGGCACAGGCAGCAGGAGCCAGCACTGCACCTGGCTGCGGCGGCGGCTACGCCCGGGAGAGGGGAGAGTGGGGCTCTGCTAAGTGAAGACTGACCTCCGGCCACTTCTCAGGGACATCTGTTGGACATCTACTAAGTGCACTTACTTCAAAGCCAGCCCTAAGGTGAGGGAGGAGGGTATCCACCTGTGCCCTGCCCAGTCCAGCTCAGGGGACATGCCACCTACCCAGGTCAGCATCGGTGCTCTTCTTCAAGTCCTTTTGCAGCTTCCTGGTCTGCTCTTCCAGCCTGCAAGGCAAGGGCACGGCCTGGTACCTGGCATCGCCAACTGGCTTTGGTCCCCTGCCTTCCCATCTACCTGAGGGAGGCCCCACTTGGTGCTCTGGAATGCCCACCGGAAAAAGGGGCCCTTGTCTGTGGGGACTTTTCCCTACACACTGAAGGGCCACTCTGAGCTCTGCAAGAGGCCAAGCACCCAGAGGCTGCGAGTTAACGACTGTCACAGCCACCAGTTGGGGGAGACTTTGTGGCAGGTGGTAAACTGAGCTGCTCCCGGCTCCTGGGGTGGTGACAGGAGCACCCGCTAACGGGCAAGCAGACAAAACTGTGCGGGAAGTGAGACCTGGCAGAAGGCCCTGGCCATTCTCCGATCCCAACCCCCTTCCTTTTGGGGTGTGACACTCACTGCTGCAGTTTTCCATACTCCCTCTCAAAGTCTCTCTCCACCTGTAATGAGAGAGAGAGAACTCAATCATCAGAGAAATGACAACACTTTGGAAAAAATCTGCCAGCCTCCAGACACTCCCTCCACACCCTCCCCCGTCTGCAGAAACAACACGGTCCAGTTCACACAGGCACCAGCAGGTCATTAACGACACAGTACCCCTGTGTTCCCAAATTAATTAAGTGTCTGATTTAGGGCGAGAGACTCCCCTCCCAGACGTGCCAGCCAGGCAAGTAACAGCGGCTCTTCTTCCACCGCAGGGAGTGGGGCACTGAGCGGTGTTCCCTCTTCTCACCCTCCCTCTGGGGACAGGTAAGCTGCTCACCATGTGACGCTCAGCCGGGGAGGCAGCAGTGGGCAGAGGCAAAGGCGGGTATGAACTCCACTTCTGTCTCTGCCACTGAGCAGTTCTGAGGCAAGGCCTGAGCAAGTCACCTCCCTGGGCACAGGCCTGGTCTCCTCACGGGTCCTACCTGCCAGCTCCGGGGCCATCAGGAAAGACCCTGTATCCATGCTCTGTGCGCTGGGATGTACCAAACACAGATACCATTACTACTGACTCCGCCGGACTCCCTACCGTCCTGGTCACTTAGCGATCAGATTTCCCGTGCCAGCAATGTTTACATTGAACGGGTGGAGTCCTGAACCTTATTCCGCCGCCTACACGTCAGGTGAGGTCAAGAAAGTGACTTGCATTTCCACGGCTGAATGTCCCCCCCCTCCCCGCCCCCCCGGAAAAAGGGGCCCCGCCATGGCTCTCAGGCACGTGGCCTGTGGAGTAAGTGACATCTCAGAGCCTAAAGGAGGGGACAGCGAGAGGCTTCTCCTTCCTTCTCATCCACAAAGGCAATACCAGGCCCTGCCACCGTGTGGAGCCTGTGGCTGAGGGGCTCTGAGAGGGAAACCTGGCTACATTCATGGAGGGAGCCAACGCGGCCTTCCCCAACTCAGCCAGGAGGCAGGTGCACCATGGCCCGCAGTGTATTGAGGAGGTGACGGGGACAGGGGTGAAGCTGCCTCTGCAAGGTCACACCACTGTGAGCAGCCACGCGCCCAGGCCTGTGCTCTTAACCGTCATTCCACGGCCAGGGAAAAGCTGTTTGCTGAGGAATAGAAGCCACAACCTCAGAAAGATGGCTTCTTGGCTGCGCCCCTGAGACCTTGCCAGTACAGGCTGAAGGTCCAGGAGTACAAATTTGCAGAAATCGTCAAAGCCATGCTGCTCTTCACCTGCCGGCCCTTCCATCAAAGGTGCCCCGGTGAAAGAGTATTCTAAGGCCCATCAACCTCAGACTCCACAGTCACAGAATGGCAGGACACGATTCAGGCCAATTATTTCATGTTATACACGAGGAGAATGAAGCCAAAAGAGGGATGTGAATCACATAAGGACGGCTAGAATTCAGACTCCTGGTGCAGGCCTTTTATTTATTTTTTTCAACTATATTCATCCATCCCATAATCATTTAAAGAACACCTATTAAGTGCAATGCATTCTGCCAGGTGCTAGGGATAACCCTGATGGACAACAGAGATGTGGGCCCAGGTGGGCATGATCAAACACACACGGATACCTGCAGGCAGGGGGAGCCCTGGGGAGGGGGAGGGCGGGGGCGGGGCAGTGAGAGTGATGTGGGCCCGGCTCAGCTGAGGTCCTCAGGACACCACTGCATGTCACTTTCCGCATTTAAACTGGGAAATTTAGAAGCAGGAACACATGGTCCTTTCCTGACTTTATGATCCTAGCATCTAGAACCCTGTACCAAGAGCAGTCACACTTCTATTTAAAATTGATCTCATTCCTTATGATCCACCAAAAGCTACTCTTAAGAAAAAATTCTAAACTCCCACTCCCACTAAAGCATATGTACCGTTTAGAGTTTAAAGTGTTACCTATCGCCAAAACCGGTTTGGCTCAGTGGATAGAGCGTCGGCCTGCGGACTGAAAGGTCCCAGGTTCGATTCCGGTCAAGGGCATGTACCTGGGTTGCGGGCACATCCCCAGTGGGAGATGTGCAGGAGGCAGCTGATCGACGTTCCTCTCTCATCGATGTTTCTAACTCTCTATCTCTCTCCCTTCCTCTCTGTAAAAAACCAATAAAATATATTAAAAAAAAAAAATAAAGTGTTACCTATCACAGGGGATTTGCAGTTTGACAGGAATGAGATCACAGCTAAAGGCAGAAAAGGCCTCCGGGGCCTGCAGGGGGAGATCTGTTGTGAGCAGAGGGGCCTGCAAAGTCGGCACTGAAGCTGGCCCAGCCTTTCTCCATCATGTGGGAGGAAAGGGAGGCGCTGGGAGAGACGGATAAGGCAAACTCTGATACTGGCCCTGGAGCCTAGCTAACATTGGAGCCTCATTTGAGTTTCTTGACTAGTACTGGGATATTATATTTGGCCTCACCCATGTAAATTTCAGGGGCTGACAACGAAATGGGGTAACAGCGTCAGCCTCGCCTACTTGTTTTGCAGATTCACAGAAGTACATGTGGAGTGCAGGGGAGGGCGCCTGGCCCATCGGTGGTGCCGGCCTGTTCCTCCTCCACACTGGGGCGGTGAGAGGACCACTGGGGGTGAAGCAGAGCAAAGCATGTGGTCCACTGACAGCAAGGGTACTCTTGATTTTGGCTAAGCCTGGAGTCCTGTGCCTGGGGGGGCTGTACTGGGCCCTCCCTTCATGGGACAATTTCCTTTCTTACTTTGTAGGATGTGAGCCAGTCTTTACATAGCAAAGGTACCGGTATTTCCCCCCGAAAAGATGAAATTAAAATTAAGGATGTCTTAGCTAGAATGCAGTTCTCCTAAAGATCAAGAACACGGAGTAGGTGCTCTGAGGGGAGGCGAGCGCCCCCGACCCCTGGGGCCGCAGCCCTGGCGCGCTCTGCTACAGTCCCCGAGCTGCGTGTGTGGGATGTTAGGAGCACCTGGTCCTCCTGGCTGGGGCTGCGTGGACTTGCACAGAGAAGGACTGCAGGTTTCCAACTGGGGTGGAGCATTCTGGCTGATGAGAAACTCGAGGTCTCACCCTGGAAGCTGAGAAGCGTGTTGGAGTGAGAGACTGGTCCTTTTACTTTATGTCCCTCACGGCCATCTGACAGCCTAAGAGAAGGTCATGAATATTTCACCTCCTCAGCCCTGGGAGCCAGGTGTGGGCAGCTTCTATAGCTCACAGTCCCCAGGCCTCTCTCCTCCACTGGGCATAGATCTGGGGGGCAGCACCAGGACTCTGGCCCCTCAGATGAGGAATAAAGGGACACACTGGAGTCTCATTCCAAGGTCTATCCATTCTGCGGGAAAGAGCCAAACACAAAAGATCTGAACATCTTTGAATGCTTGATGCCTTTGCCAAAAAGGCAGCTGGACCGCAGTCAAGAATGCGAGTGCAAACACATGTGCACAACTGTCAGCGGGTCAGAGCGGGCGGGTCGGCTGGCGAGGTTAGCTCGAGGAGAGTCAAGCACAGGACGGCTCAGGGTGGCAGGGAGGGGCTGCACGGCTCCCTGCAATCTCCCCGGCGCTCGGGTCAGGCTGGCACCTTGTAGGAGCTCAGTTCTTGTTAAGTGAAAGAATGGGTCAAGTTCCCACCCAAACCTGTGCTCCTCAAGTGAAAAGAGAGACCAGCCGAGAAGACCCTCTGCAAGGCTGCTCGAGGCGGGGGGGTGTGGGGGGGTGGGGGGGGGCAGCAGCCGTCGTAGGGCACAATGCAACAGGACAGGAATGAGGCTGAGGCCCCTCATGTCACATGGAAATCTTTCTGAAGTGAAGGCTCTCTCTGCCCGACTTCACAGAGCCCACCTAGCTAGGGATTGAAGTGCGTGCCTTCCTCTGGTGGGACACCCAGGGTACTTGCTTCAGAGAGCCCTCCAGCCTCCCAGGGACGGAGGGAGGGGTGGCTTCTTTTCGCCACGCCAAGATGCTCCAGCTACTTTATGGGATCGGGGGAGGGAAGGGACCAAGCAGAAGGTGAGGACGGGGAGGTGGGGGACCGTCCTTTTCAGTTCCACTGGTCAGCGCCTGCAGAGAACATGCCATTCCAGCCGAAGCTGTGACAATAATGGAATCTGCCTTAATAACCTGGGCACATGAGACAGTGAGGGCAGACACACAATGCTTTCTTTGTGCCTGACAGTCGAGTGTCTTGAGCCAAAAACCTCCTGAAACTCCCTGAAGATAACATGAACATTTCTTCCCATGACAGGGTGCTGTGACTTCCAATAACCCAGGCAGCCCCATCTGCTTCCCGCCCCGAGAGTGCCTGGGCAAGAACAACAGGGTGCGTCACCACTGCTGGGGGCAGCTGTGAAGATGCTGAGATAACCACAAGCCCTGGCGGTGTGCGGGGCAGGAGGGGGCTTGGCAAGTGGAGAACAAGACTCCGGAGAGGCAGGGTCTTGCTGCAGGCACTTTAGTGAACCTGGGAGTTGAGGAAGCAAATCACTCTATTCCCGCCGACACTGCACCGGGGAAGCCAGCTACTGGGACCAGCGGAGTCCTCGTGGTTTATCAACCTGCCTCTCTGCCTGCAGTGCAGTTAGTGTATACTGAGGCCTTACTATGTGCCAGACACTGTGCGAAGTACTTCGCATGCATCATCTCATGTGAGACTCATTACACATCAACGGCATGGGTCCTAGCATCACCCTCACTTTACAGAGGAGAAACTGAGCCTCAGGGAGGGTAAGGCCTTGCCTAAGGTCACACACAGCGCGCCAGAGCCAGGATGGCGATCCAGGCCGCGAGTCTGGCTTCTCACCCACTACTCGAAAGCCAGACTGTGCAGGGGAGCTGATGCCACAGTTAGAGACCACAGTTGCATCCCCAGTAAGACGGTGCTAGGAAGGGGCGAGGGCGCCACGGCCCACGGGGCCACACAGGCGCAGAGGGTTTTCTCAGCTCGTGCATCTGCCCTCCCCTGCGGAGTCCCTGCCACTCCTCAGACTGAAATACCCACAGATCTGCCCGTCAACAAACTCTGGCAAAGCAGCTAGAAGCTGCATTCTACTTTTCTGTGGAGAACAAGGCCATCTCGATAAAGGTTGGGGAGTTGAGAGGATTTTTGTTTGTTTTGTTTTTTGGTAGTGAGTGTTGGGAATACAAGACCCTTTTCAAAACCACTTCCCTTTCAGATCTGCCCTGGATTACACTCTGGAGACCCACGGCCACACCTTCCCACTTCCTGCAGTGGGCCGGAGCCCAACACTGCACGCCCAGGTTCTCAGTGCGCCAGCTGAGCCTCCACAGATGGTCAGCCTCTGCATGGGAGGTAGACTCGAGTCTTCCTCCACAGCCAGCCTGTGCTTGAAAAGGGGAAGGGCTCTTTTAACACGGGCCCATTTCCCTTTCAGTGACCTAACTTAGGACTTCCCAAAGATAGAGCCTTTGGTCAGGTGCTTGCTGAATACACCTTCCCGCCAACTGAAGCAGTATCTTTCCTGTAGCTCTGAGCTCTGAGCCAAGAAGGGACGAGGTTATTAAGACATGGAGACACGGAGAACTGCCAGGGGCTGGAATGACAGTCAAGGCCTCCACCAGGCTTCCTGGAGCTGTCACAGCGAGAGATGCTGACAGTTACGGTCTCCCAGATGAATACCAAGGGCTTCAATCAGATTCTGATGGGGGAAGGGGCGGGCTGCAGCAGCCATTCTTCACCGGAGTCCCCACACCTGGGGGATCTTCCCAGCCTGCGTGAGGCAGCACAGCAATGGCAGGGGTCCTGCACAGAGGCTCAGCCTTGAGCTCCAAGTCCAGCTCTGCCAGCAGTAGCTTTTCCTCGCCTTCGAGAGTCACTGAGACCCCTCATCTCGGTTCCCCATCAGGAAAAATGAGGAGGCTGGGCAAGATGATCTCTAAGGGCTTCCAGCTCTAACTTTCTAAGAAGATATGATTCCCTTTCTTTCCAATTCTGGAGATGAAATAGGGACAAAAACTGTGGGCTACAAGGGGAAAGGACTCCATTATCCCCGTGCTGAGTGACCCTGCGTCTTGGCTAGGAATATAGTTGACAGTGGAGACGAATGGACCTGGAGTCCTGGAGAAGCTTCCGGGACCTTCATGCAGCCTGAGGGGGCCAGACAGAAAGGCTGGGATGTGTCCTTGGCAGGGGTCCCTGTTTCAGGCTCCCTCTTAGGAACGTGCAGACTGTACGCCAGATCCCAGAGATGAGCAGTCAGAAGCAGTGTGTTTCTCCACACCTGTGGAATCTACCTCTTCCACCTCCCAGGCTGAGCTGAGGAAGGACAATGTTACAGGACAGGAGGTCCCTGCGAGCCCCTGTCCATGCCAGGTTCTAGAGCAGCGGTTCTCAACCTGTGGGTCGCGACCCCTTTGGGGGTCGAACGACCGTTTCACAGGGGTCACCTAAGACCATCGGAAAACACATATATAATTATATATTTTTTTGTGATTAATCACTATGCTTTAATTATGTTCAATTTGTAACAATGAAAATACATCCTGCATACCAAATATTTATATTACGATTCATAACTGTAGCAAAATTACAGTTATGAAGTAGCAACGAAAATAATTTTATGGTTGGGGGTCACCACAACATGAGGAACTGTATTAAAGGGTCGCGACATTAGGAAGGTTGAGAACCACTGTTCTAGAGCAATGCAACCGAGAATGTCAAGGCCCAGGCTCTGCCTTCCCAGCCCCACGCTGAGTCAACACTCTGATGCTATGCGAAGGCCATGCGAGACAGAACTGAGTCTCAGAATGCAAGCATCGGGTTACTCACTGTTTTGGGGACAATCTGTTTCTTGGGTTGCCCAATCTTGAAAGGAATCCTATAAGGCAAAGAGACAGAGAGGGATGTTAGGAGAAATGGGGAAGGATGTGGCTAAAAAGAGCTGGGGAAATACAGGTAAAACACAGTGGCAGTGGCTCGCTTTCTGCCACCCGCACCACGTGCCCTGTGGGTCTAGGACCATCAGCAGCCAGGCTGGGCTCTGGGACGGTCATGCTCCTATGGACAGCGTCAGATGGAGGTCTTGGGCACCACCTTCTGCCCCAGAGCAGGAGAGGGGAGATACTATACAAACAGCAGTCACCATAAACCTTGTGTCTCAAGGAGCTGCAAAGTTAGAAAGTACAGGCTCACTTAGATCGCTGTTATCCTAGAAAACACACCTTGAAAAGCATCATCAAAACCACACATCCCTATAGGTGCTTCCCTTTTCCCTTCAGAGGGACAAACTGTGGCTCTGAAGGGCTTCTTCTATGGCTGGGAGAGATGACAAACTGTAGGGGCATTAAGGATCAGCCGGGCTGGACTATTTCCCGTGACAACTGACGAAATCTAAATGAAGCTAACTCCAAGAATCTGAAATCTAGCCCAACTCTGCCTTGAACTTGCTAGGAGGCTCTGCACCTCAGGTCCCCCACTTAGAGATGGAAGACAGCTTGGCAGAAGGGCAGGTCATGGTCTAGGAGTCTCAACCTGAGCACTAACCTTGCCTCCGCCTCCGCTGAGCAGGCTGCCCTTCGGCAGGTAACCACTGCCCTGTGCCTTAATTCCCTACTCTGTGAAGCAACAGGGTTAAGCTAGATAATCTAGAAGCTTCCTTAACATGCTGAAAACCTTATGATTCTAAATTCTGAGAAAAGCAGTGCAGCCAGACTAGAAAGCAAACACAGTGCACCCCAACAGCTATAGACATGTCGGCTTCACCCCCCTTCCCAGGGATCAGCTCAGGGAAGAGGCTGCAGTAGAGCCCTGAGGGGACAGATCAGACCACCACTCCCACTCCTTTCAGCCTCTTCCATTCGAACCTCCTGCTCCCACTGCTGCACCCACCCCATCCACCGGGCCCCTTCCCTCTACACCCCCTTCTCTCAGCCTGGTTTCTCTTGGACCAAACTGTTGCTAAACCCAATGGTATAATTAACCACCGATAATAACCCCAGACAGTGATCTGGTTAGAGGATGGGCCAGCCTGAGTCACAGTGGTTTAAATTTAATTTCTGGAGGACATCCTGTTTATTGTTAACCCACCCCGTAATTTGGGAGTGTTAACCCTCTGGGGACTGGCTGATTCACGTGGCTTCTGTAAACAAATAATCTCTGGCTATATAATTACTGGGGGGAAAGGTAAGCTATGGAACTGAAAAGGAAAGAAAAAATGAAATTGCTATTTCCCTTTCTTAGACCTAAAGAGAAAAGGGTATGGACAGACGAGCTCCTTGATCCCTCCCTGGGCCCCCAGTTCCTTTCCCCCAAATCAGCTTATAGTTGACTGACACAATGGTTTTGGACAGTGAACAATTGCCCTCAAGGACCATTTGGGTGACAGTACAAATGAGGTCCTGGCGGCATTGAGAAAAGACCGACCCTGTGGTGCGTGAAGCATGTGTGGAATAAAAAGCTCAGACCAGGAATCAGAAAGCCCATCTCTGCCTCTGACTAGTTTTGTGATTTGAACAAACTGCAGTCTCTCTGAGCTCAGTTTTTTAAACTATAAAACACAACAGTTGGAATAGATGGTCCTTCCAGCTTATGGAAACCGAATCTCCATTCTAAGATCATGGAGTGTCGGATGAGAATGCTAAAGGATCCTCAGAGTGGTCTTCAGGACGATGCTAACGGAGTCTAGTACTGCAGACTAGGTACCAAGAAATTAAGAACTTACAGTCCATTATTTGTGGAGCCACAGACTCTCTCTCAATCTTAATTTAGAATCACAGTATTTTTAGAACTGTAAGTTACCATAGAAATGTTTCCAGTTTAAACCTCTCACTTGTAGATGAGAAAGAGATCTGGAGAGGTTCCGTGACCAGCCCAGGGTCATTCTGCTGGCTCACAGCAGAGTCAGGAATACACCATCAGGCTCTGACGTCCAGTCCAGTTTTCTCTCCACTACTCATAGTTTCACGCTTTCACATGCATTTGTTATTACAGTAGCCCCTTGGTATCCGGTGGGGATGCGGCCCAGGGCTCCCTGCGGAGACCAAAATCTGCTGATACTCAAGTCCCGCATACAGAACGGTGCAAACAGGGGCCCTCTGCATCCATGGGTTCCCAACTGCGGATGCTGTTTTCAATATGCAGTTGATTGAATCCGCAGATGTGAAACCTGAAGGTATGAAGCGCTGACTGTGTGTATTTTAAGAAATGGTATGTATTTTAAAGAATACTTCATTCCTTTAAAAAGTAAAGCATGCTCATCAGAGAAAACTTGAAAAATACAGAAAAGTATAAAAGAGAGAAAGGAGGGGGAGGAAAACCCCCAAATAGTCTACAATCTCATATATAAAAGATAACCAAGGTTATTGGTTTGGTATTAATATTTTAAAAATTTGCAGAAAGAAAAGAAAACGAACACAAATATGCCAAATGTTAGTAGTGGTTAACTCTAGGTGGTAAGAATATGATTACTGTTTTATTTTTACTCTTCATATTTTTCAAATAAACTAAAAAAATCCCTTTAGTTTTTTTCCTCCATGACTATAAAACTAGCATCTGATCAGTGTCAAAAACTTGGAAAACATGGAAAAACACAAATGACAAATACACAATTCCAAAATAAACAGTAATACCCCAAATTTCAGTGTGTACATACATGTGTACACATGTATATAAGTATTTACATAAATGTTAAAAGTAGAGGAAACATACCATGAATGTTTTTATATGCCAATATAGTTTTCATTGTTCTTTTAAAAGATACCTAGTGTTTCATTATACACCTGAAACATCGATGAGAGAGAAACATCGATCAGCTGCCTCCTGCACATCTCCTACTGGGGATGTGCCCGCAACCCAGGTACATGCCCTTGACCGGAATCGAACCTGGGACCTTTCAGTCTGCAGGCCGACGCTCTATCCACTGAGCCAAACCGGTTTCGGCATCCATGAATGTTTTTATATGCCAATATAGTTTTCATTGTTCTTTTAAAAGATACCTAGTGTTTCATTATACACCTGTACCACTAGTTTTATTTATACAACTTAAAAAATGTTTTTGATTTTAGAGAGGAAGGGAGGGGGGAGAAGAAACATTGATGTGAGAGAGAAACACTGATTGGTTGCCTCCTGTACACATCCCAACCGGGGACTGAACCAGTGACCTTCCAGTGTATGGGACTATGCTCCAACCAACTGAGCCACACTGGCTAGTTTTATTTTTGTAATTCACATTACTTACTGGTGGTCACTTCAACTGTTTCAAATTTCCTTTAATTATAAACAAAACTAATAGCTAAGTTTTTGTGCATATCAAGGATTAGTCACATAGGATAAACTCTTATAACTGAAATTGCTGGGTCAAAGAATATATACACGTTCAAGGCTTTGCTGTATTTGCAAATTGCCTTAGAGACAGACTAAAACAGTTTGTGTTTCTTAAAAGACAGAAATAGTTAACATTTTACCACCAGCCCTCTGGCCTGTTTAATTAGGATTTTTTCCTGGCTTGGGGTTTGCCTTTATCCTTTGTACATTGAGTGTTTACGGTATAGAAGCTTTTGTTGAATATGAAGACAAATATAGCCAATTAATCTTTTCCTTTATGATTTCTTCTTTTGGTGTAATCACACTGAGAAAGGCCTGCCTCTTCCACGTCAGTATAAAAATTCACCTATACTTAATTATTTTTATCCTTACCTGAAGATATTTTTCCATTGATTTTTAGAGAGAATGGGAGAGAGAGGAAAGGATAGAGAGAAATGTTGATGTGAGAGAAACACATTGATTAGTTGCCTCTTGCACACGCCCCAACCAGGCCTTGGGCCAGGGAGGAGCCTGCTACTGAGGTATGTGTGTGCACTTGACTGGAATTGAACCTGGGACGCGCCGATGCTCTATCCACTGAGCCAAACCAGCTAGGTCTACTTTATTACTTTTATGATTTCCTTTTATTAATCTAAATTTTACTTTTATCAGATTTACATATGTAAATAGTTTAATAAGGCACCAGGCTTTGTTAAGTAAAACATTAGGCTCTAGGCCAGTGGTCGCCAACCAGTGGTCCGTGGACCACTGGTGGTCCGTAAGGTCTGAAAGGTTGGCGACCACTGCTCTAGGCCTCTGAACCTCATTGCTGAGACCAGTGCTGTCACTAGCTCTGTGTTTCTGGTCGGCATTTGCATCTCCACATAAAAATGCTTGTATTGCTACTTCATGAGTGTTAAGTTTTAGCCACTAGCTATTTATCTTTTATTTTGGAAGAGGAAGACTTAACTAAACAAAAGAAATCTCTTTACAATCTCTCACCTCCGTAACACAAAGGCACACTGGCAACTCTCCTTCTTCTCAATCCTATATAATAAAAGGCTAATATGCAAATTGACCAAACAGCGGAATGACTGGTTGCTATGATGCGCACTGACCACCAGGGGGCAGATGACAGATGCAGGAGCTGCCCCCTGGTGATCAGTGTGCTCCCATAGGGGGAGCGCTGCTCAGCCAGAAGCTGGGCTCACGGTGGTGGGAGCCTCTCCCGCCTCTGCGGTAGGCAGACATCCCCCGAGGGGTCCCGGACTACAAGAGGGTGCAGGCCAGGCTGAGGGACACCCCCCCACACCAGTGTACGAATGTCGTGCACCGGGCCTCTAGTATATATTATAATTTGGTTAGGGCAATACTAAGTAAACTATTAGGAGCCTAATGGGATGCATTTTCCTTCCTGCAAACAGCAGCCAGTAGATTGTTCAGCTCAGCCAAGCCTTCAGAAGACTGCAGTTCTGGCTGATGCACTGAATTGTAACCTCCACAGTTTCCAAGCCAGATCCCCCAGACACTTCCACATCCCTGACCAACGGAGACTGGTATTGTTTTGAGACACTAAATTGTGAGGCAATTTGTTACACAGCAATATATAACTAGTAGCATTGCATGTTTTGCTTTCATTACAATAATTGTCACTTTCCTTTCACATGCTTAATTTTCCATGTATTTACCCCTAATTCCATCTCAGTTGTATAAATCTACTCCCAGTACATTAATTTCTATCAGGTATTCTATTATCTCCACTTTGGGTCACCTCCATTTGGTGTACAGTAGGCATCCTGGGCTCCTCCTTCATCTTCCTCACAGAAGTTCCTTTAGCCTCTCTCCCATGAATTTTGATACCTGGATTCCATGTCTTCCTTTCTTGATTTACTCTTCATTTAGGTGGAGAAAAAGTGTGTGCGAGATAATTTTTAAGACTTTGCATACTGAAATGCTTTTATTCTACTGTCACACTAGTTTGCCTGGGTATAAAATTATAGGCTGGACATAATTTCTTTCAGAATCTCGAAGGCATTGTTCCACTGGCTTCTCATCTCCCAGTACTGCTGTGATTTTCATTCTTTTCTGTGACCTGCTTTTATTTTCTTTATGCAAGCTTGTTGGTTCATAGCTCATGTAGCTTGTGGGTCTAATTTCACCCACTGTCCTGTGGTACTCAATAGGACTCCTGCAATTTGGCAATTTACAACATTTAGTTCTGGGATTAAAAACCACACAACACCTTTGTTGTGTCCTGTTTCTTATTTCTGAAATTCTTATAATTTTGATGCTGACCCTCCTGGCTTGTCCTTTACTCTCTCTGTTTTTTCAGTGTTTCCTTATTTTCTAATACTTCTAAAGAATTTTTCATTTCTATTGTATTTTTAATTTCCAAGAGCTCTTTTTACTTTTCAGGATGTCCTTTTTTAAGGTACTGTTTTTAATTCATGGATGCCTTACCTGAGGATCTTAATGATGCCTTTACAAAAGTTTCTTCTTCCTTTATAGTCTATTTTCCTTCAAGTTGCTTTTTTTCTGTTTTAGTCTCTACTTTTCATACTAGACACTTTCCTTGGATGTGTGGTAATTCTTGGTTATCTGCTCCTATATATGACTGGGGGAAAAACCTGACTAGAAGCTGTGAATACGTGAATAATTACTGTCTATTGTGTAGGGTAATCTGATTGAGCAGTTTTGTGGGGAACCCTGATGTCAGTATCTAGTCTTTTCTCCTGGGCAGGTAAAATTCCCTAGAGAAGATTCTTCCACTCTTTTGACTTGGGAATGAAGGCCCAGCTCAGCAATCTGGGAGCTCAGTGAGTACAAGAGGTCCTGTGTGTTTGTGTGTGCGCATGTGTGCACACCACATGCATTAATTCACTTCACCCTCCTGCCTTCAGTATAGGAATCCTGCCCTCAACTGTGCTTCAAGTGGGTCTGGGTTTTGTGGGCCTGAAGCTTATACAATTTTGCATGGTCTCCTAAAGAAAAAGAATACAAAATTACAAATATAAAAATAGGCATGAAAGTGACTGTTTATTTAGACAGAGAAAAGAGCATAATAAATTACAAGTTATAAAAGCTGACAACAGGAACATCAGAAAATCAAGAATAACCTAATATTTTTATTAATCATCTGCCTGACACACCTCTATATTTATTATCCTGTATTTTTTGGCTGCGAAGTCTATGATTGCCTCTTCATGTGACACGGAGTTGGTAACACCATTTTCTTAGAGAAAAAAGACAATAATTCAGTCAACCTCTAGTATGGTTGACTGAAATTTGTTTTCTACTACTGACAGTTTAGAAAGTTTTTTTTTCCAGCTTATTGGTAATATGTAAGCAATATAAATTTTAGGATTGCTGTAAAATTTAGGAAAATCTCATGTTTCTTTCATAAATAGACTAAGATTTCAGGGCACATTTCAAGTTTTCTTGCATGGTGACTAATCTTAATGCTCTCTGAATTAATGAGTAACCAGTTTGTCACTGCTGTCCTTGTAGGAGAGCGCATCATGAGATCTAGGCTGTCTTCACTATGCCTTCCATGTTAAATCCACCAGAAACTTACATGTTTTATCAATGTGTTCTATGATTTGGTCCTCCTCTTCGTTGGCTTATCAAACAATCATCACTTCTATTTAAAATTGATCTCATTCTCTTAATTTCTAGCTTTTGATACAATTAAAAAATGTTTTGTTGTACTTCACTTGATTTCAGAATATCTACTGATTTAATGGCTCATCTCTGTCATTTCTGTTTTGTGTCCCATTATTTTTGATCCAATTTTCCTTAGTCTTAAAATAAATTTAAAGATGGCCCCAAACGGTATACCCTTTGTGTATTTCCAACTCAGGAATCTGTAATTTCTCACTTGTCTCATTAAACTTTTCTAAAAATGCCTTTACAAATTACAGATAAAACAGCATACTCCCAATTCAACCCCTACCCCTGCCCTATCCTCCAAAAGGCACAGGCTGTTCCAAAGCTGCCTGACCTCAGAAGGAGGAAGTGAAGGCAGAGGTTTTAACTGAGTGCAGTATAAATACATTCTGAAGTTTACAAAAACACAGGATCTTATGAACACACAGCTAGGGTTCCCTCCAGGGCCCTGGAAAAGGCCCATGCAAGCAAGGGGCCATGAAGGTTAAGCTTTATTAGTGTCACACAGTATATCTACCTTTGTGTGCCCTACGACAGAAACTCCCTGTTTCACACTCCAGGGGAGTCCCTTCATTATTCTGCTCAGATGAGGCAAGGACAGTCTCCCAGTGAAATGGGGTTGGGGAGGAGATGGTAGGGTTCTGAATTTAATCATGAACAGCTTCCAACCAATCCTCCTGAATTGAATGCTCCGCTCACCCCACTTCTATAGGCACCTAGTGCCACCAATTCTTGAACCTTTGAGAATTCGGTGGTATAAGTTGGATGACTCCTAGTTTTCCTAAATGCCAGTTTAGGCTTTGGCTTTCTTGGAACTGCTAAGTCAGTTACCTCATGTAAGTGCGTTCCAGTTCCCAAATATTTTTTATTGATTTTTAGAAAGAAAGGAAGGGAGATGGAGAAAGAAACATCAATGTGAGAACAGAACATTCATTGACTGCCTTCCTGCACACCCCCCACTGGGGATCAAAGCCCGCAACATGGGCATGTGCCCTGATCGGGAAATCAAACCAGCAACCTTTCTGAGGCACAGGATGATATCCAACCAACTAAGCCACACTGGTCAGGGTTATTTATGCCTTTAAAAAAATTGCTTTACTGTGCTTCTTGTGGGATTTGTGAGGGAGATAAATTAGATGTATGTGTTCTATCTGTCATCTTCACTCAGAACCTGGTTTATTAAAATTTTTAAATAACAGTATTGAGATGTAATTCACATGCCGTAATAGTCATCCTTTTAAAATGTACAATTTGGTTCTTTTTAGTATATTCAGAGAGTTGTGCAACAATCACCACTATCTAACTTCAGATATTTTCATCACCTCCAAAAGAATTCCATATCTATTAGCTGACACTCCCACTTCCCTCCTCCCTCACAGCCCCCTGGCAACCATTAATCTACCTTCTGTCTCTATGGATTTCCCCTTCTGGACATTTCATATAATTTTTTTTAAAATATATTTTATTGATTTTTTACAGAGAGGAAGGGAGAGGGATAGAGAGTCAGAAACATCAACGAGAGAGAAACATTGATCAGCTGCCTCCTGCACATCTCCTACTGGGGATGTGCCCGCAATGCAACCCAGGTACATGCCCTTGACCGGAATCGAACCCGGGACCCTTCAGTCCGCAGGCCGACGCTCTATCCACTGAGCCAAACCGGTTTTGGCTGGACATTTCATATAAATGGAACTATATAATACTAGAGGCCTGATGCACAAAATTCGTGCAAGGGTAGGCCCTCCCAGCCCCGGCTGCCTCAGCCCTCGAAGCTGCCCTGGCTTCGTCTGGATGGTCATTCTGCTGTCTAATTAGCATATTAGCTATTTATTATATAGGATGTAGCATTTTGTGTTGGCTTCTTTTACTTAGCAAATGTTTTCAAGAATTACCCATGTTGTAGTATGTGCCAGTACTTCACTACTTTTTTATTACTGAACTAGAGGCCCAATGCACGAAATTCGAGCAAGAGTAGGCCTTCCTTCCCCTGGCTTCTCTCTGGCTGCCAGCAGGACCAGGCACCCAGGCTTCCCTTGCAGCCCTGGCTTTGTCCGGAAGGACATCTGGTCTAATTAGCATACTATGCTTTTGTTATAGATAATATTTTTATTCATTCATCAGGTGATGGACATTTAGGTAGTTTCCACTTTTGGACTACTATGAATAATGCTGCTATGAACATTCATGTACAGGTTTTTGTGTGGATATGTGTCTTTATTCCCCTTGGGTATATATCTAGGAGTGAAACTGCTGGGCCATTTGCTAAGTTGATGTTTAACCTTTTGAGGATCTCCCAGACTGTTCTTCCAAGTGGATGCATCATTACATATTCCCACCAGCAGCTTATGAGGGTTCCAACTGCTCCACCTCCTCACCGACACTTGTCATTGTCTGTCTTTTTTTTACTTTAGTCATTCTAGTATGAGGGCTATTTCTCTGTGGCTTTGATTTGCATTTCTCTAATGACAAATGTTGCTGAGCATCTTTTCATGTGCTTATTGATCATTTGTATATCTTCTTGGGAGAAACATCTATTCAAATTCTTTGCCTATTTAAAACTGGGCTGCCTTTTTCTTTTTATTGTTGAGTTGTAAGAGTTTTTTTATATTTTCTGGGTACAAGTCCTTAATCAGATACATGATTTTCAAATATTTTCTCTCTTTTGCGATTTGTTTTTCATTTTCTTAATGTTGTCCTTTGAAGCACAAAAGTTTTAGATTTTGAAGAAGTCTAATCTATTTTTTCTTTTGTTGTTTGTGCTTTTAGTATTATATCTATGAACTATTTGCCAAATTCAATGTCATAAAGATTCACCTCTATGTTTTCTTTTTAGAGTTTTATAGTTTTACCTCATAAATTTAGGCCTTTGATCCATGTTGAGTTAATTTTTGTGTATGGTGTGAGGTAAGGATCCAACTTCAATTCTTTTGCACATGGATATCCAGTTATCCCAGCACTGTCTGTTGAAAAGACTATTCCTTCCTGGCATCCTTCTTAAAAATCAACTGCCATAAAAATAAAAGTTTATTTCTGGACTCTCAATTCTATTCCACTAATCTACATGTCTATATTTATGCCAGTACCACACTATCTTATTTTCTGTGAATCTGTAGTAAGTTTTGAGATTGGGAAGTGTGATTCCTCCAACTTTGTTCTTCTTTGTCAAGACTATTCTGGCTGTTCTGTGTCCCTTGCAATTCCATATGAATTTTAGTGGTTTATTTTTTTATATTTAAATCATTGCCCATTTAGAGCTTGAGTATATGGCAAGCCAGTTGTATGGACATGATTTAAAAACGTATTTATCTTTGAAAAATCATTGTACCAGTGTCAAATACTTCTATTCCATACCATAGGCCTGTCTATTCTTTTGCCAAATAACATAGATTCAATTACTTAGGTTAATTAATTAATTAGCTCTTAATACCCAGTCAAACAAATCCCTTCTCATGACATTTCTTGGCTATTTTATTTTACTATTTAAGACGAACTTCAAAATCATCTGCTTAATCCCCTACCTCCTCCCCAGTCAGGATATTTATTACTGAAAATGCACTATATTTACAGATTAACTTTTGAAGAATCTATATATTTACAAATATTAGGTTTGTTCATTCAGGAGCATAATATTTTTTCCCATTCATTCAAGTCTTTTTTTATGTTCTTTAGTCTGGAGAGGTTTTTTCATATAGCTGCTCCACATTTATTTTGTTAAATATTAAGATTCTAAAGTAACACTTATATATGAAATTTTTAGCCCTACGAATGTCTTAGGTGTGGTCCATGAAATTTTATATTTTTGGTTATATTGTAATGAAATTCACTTTTTCATTTTATCTTCCTGGTACATAGGAAAACTATTGGGTGTTAAATAAACCAGTCACCACACTTACATACTGAACCTATATAGCCCAAAAAATTTAGCTAGACAAAAACAAACAAAACCAATTGGATTTTCCAAATAATCATATCTATTTGAAAATAATGATAAAATTTCCCTTTTCTTTCCCAATATTTTACATTTATTTCTTGTCTTGTGTTATGACATTGGCTAGAAATTACAGAAAAAATGCTTCAAGTTTGATCATCTTTTACTATTATAAATGAAAGAGAGAGATGGTTTCAGCCAGAACACCTCCTGAGAATAAGGAAATATCTTTCTGTTCCTAGTTTACTAATAAATACAACGATTGGATTTTTGAATTCAGGCAATGTGTTTTCAGCATACATATAGATGACCAGTTTTTTCTCCTATGACCTAGAATTGTGATGAACTATCAAATATATTTCCTAAGATGGAGCCAGCCTTTCGTTACTGAAGTAAACTCTACTTGCGTGCAGATTAATTAACTTAAACGTGTACACATCTTGCTTTCTGATTATGACATGTAAGCACCTCAAAGGCAGGGACCAACTGTTATGCTTCTTTGTAACTCTTGTAATTACTACACTATGCACAGTGCTATTTTTAACATTTCACTGAATAAATATTCAGTAAATAAGGACCTCCTTTATGCCTAGCATTAGGCTAGTTTCTAGGGATATCAGGATGAACTAGAGCAGTGATGGCAAACCTTTTGAGCTCGGCGTGTCAGCATTTTGAAAAACCCTAACTTAACTCTGGTGCCATGTCACATATAGAAATTTTTTGATATTTGCAACCATAGTAAAACAAAGATTTATATTTTTGATATTTATTTTATATATTTAAATGCCATTTAACAAAGAAAAATCAACCAAAAAAATGAGTTTGCGTGTCACCTCTGACACGCGTGTCATAGGTTCGTCATCACTGAACTAGAGAGACTCATTCTATGACCTCATGGAGCTTATAGCCTAGTTTTATGTACACAGTAAGCACTGAATGAATGAGTAAAATAAGTATATTGCCCCAGGGGCCCTATAAAATACCATACTCTAATTTAAGGTTCCTGAAAAAAACTCTTCTTAGATAAGGCTATATAAAGAACAAAGAAAGGTAATATCATTGTCTTTGGTCTCCCAATCCTTATCTTACTGAAACAAAAACTAAAAAGGATATCACCAGCCACAAGAACCAGCTGGGGTCAAGGGAAAGGACATTCAGTGGAGACCAAGAAAATAGAGCTGGCCTTTGGTATTGGCAGGAAAGCCTGGTGAGGTTACCAGAGTGTGGGTCAAGGGAAAACATTTTAAAGAGCCTAAGAGGAAACACGAAGGGAGAAGAGTCTCAGGGTTTATTCTGAGGCTGCCAAATGGTAGATATGTTCCACTCTGCCAGAGAAATAGCCAGATAACCAGGGCAGGCACCTGATAGAGGCATCAGATTCTCTGCCACTGAAGTGGTGGAAGGTGGTGAGGGAAAGTGAGAAGGAAGAGCAACAATGGCACTTCAACCAGCTCTTCTGCCCCTTCTCAGTGATTTCCCCGATTCCATGCTTGGGGTTCTAGTCGCCTACTGGCATGCAGGGACTCCTGCAGGGGAAACAGCTGCTTTGGAAAGCATGTGGCAAGAGTGACAGCATCACAGCTTCTCCCAGAGCAGTGTGGCCTGGCCCAGCTGGGACTATGGGCCGAGGCTGGCAGCCTCCAGGCCATGGGCAGGCTCGCAGGGCTTGAGGACTTTGTTTCCTCTCCTCCCGGTTTTCCTCGGGGTCCTCCCCTCAAAACCTGGTGGGTCAGCAGAGGTCTAGAGAGAAGACAAGGCTTGTTCCCCAGAGAATCTCTAGGTTCCGAAAGAAATCAAGAGGGCTCTGAGCTCCCAGCATCTGGAGCAGGACTCCTTCCTTGGTTCTGCTCCCATTCCATAAATATGAGCACCAGAGGGCAGGAGAAGGGATATTTTGGTCTCGGCAGCAAAATGAAGAAAACATTTCTCTCAAGCCTACCCTTCTCCAACCCCCAATGTGCCCCACCTCAGAAAAGAAAAAAGTTCTGTGTACAGAGGGAAAAGGGGGAAAAAGGTTCTATTTTCCTTCACAATGAAGAAAAGTCAACAGGATGTTCTCCAAAGCTACAAATATACTTTTCAAACAGTAAATATCTCTATTAGCAGCATGATGCCAGTTGGCTAATTCTGTCTCAGTAAAACCTTTCCAAAAAAACTCCTGCTCTTGTGTAATTTCTATTTACAAAAACAGCTCTTTTGCATTTTCAATTCGCTAGGTTTCTCAATCCTTTGTTTCTCCACCCCCTCTACTGCAGATGCAGAGAGACAAGAGGCAGGCCCAGATGGCAGTTGGGTGGGAATCCCCTGGTCACCCCAGCAGATCCTTCAAGCCCTGCCTTCTTTGGAGAGTCCTCCACTTCCATTACAAAAAGTGTAAAGAAGCTAAAATTTATGTATTCTTCCCTAGTCTTCACTTGGCCTCCAGGATTGTTTCTACTGAATGTGAATGAGTCTAAGCTTGGCTTGGGGGTGGAAAGAGCCCTGCAATGATTCAGTCTACCCCACCTGTATCTTTCTAATATCTTTAGCCGAGCAAAGATGGCAGTAGTGGGGGGAGGGATGTGAGAATGAAGGGAGGGCTGTGCGGAGCGTAGGCGGCAGTTGATAGTGGGTGAAATCCTGGCTCCCAGGGGAGTGGTCTGGGCCTGAGTCACTGTCTGGGCAAGAGCAGGAAGGTGGGCGAAAGGCAGCAGCTTCTGCAGCCGGGAGGGACAAGCCCTCCTCCCCCATCCTTCTGTTACCGGATCCTTGGATCACATTGCCTTGTCTGGTCTGAGACCTCTCCAAGGCTACCACCACTTAGATAATCAGAGAGAAAACCAAGGGCCTGGGCCAGGGCAGGGCTTATGGAGTCAGCTGGCTCTGGCAGAGCAGCTGCTGTTGGCTGCCATTCTCTCTGAAGGGCCAGCTGGCCACAATGCCAATGGGCCAAGGAAAGTTCTGCCGGAGCAAGGACATGAGAGACCCCATCAGAACAGGAAATGAACTGAGCAGTAAATGATCTATTTCCAGTGCCTATGTCCACAGCCTGTCCAGCCCCACCTCAGCTCTTTCCCTAAATTAGCCGGATCCAACACCAGAGCACATAGAACACTACCCTGACTTGCCACCAGGCTGAGGAGGTATGCATGTGTTTAAAAATAAAAGGCATGACTCTGTGACTTGGACCAGAGCAATCACTCAGCTCGGTTATGATCTGTCCTTCCCACTGCTCCCCAGGCTGACCTCTGAAGGAAAGACAGATGAATCACAGAATGTTGAGTGAGATCATCTAATCGAAGCCACCATTTATTGAGTATCTGCTATCGTAGGTTTCTGTGCTTGGTGCTTCAGATCCATCATTTCATTTAAAGTGGTGCACTCCTGTTTTTCACACAAGAGACAGTGCACTGGATAAGGGGGTAGACTCTGGAGCCAGATGGCTTGGGTTCAAGTTCTGGCTCTGGCAACTGCCAGTTCAAGAGACCTTGAACATATCAGCTAGCTTCCCTGTGTCCCAGTTTCCTTGTCTATACTAGCAAAGTAGGACAATACTATACCTATCTTATAGGGTCGCTGTGAGGCTAAATGAGTTTTTAATGATTAAAAGTGTTCCTGATATGTAGTAATCAGCCTGTAAGTATTTGTTGCAAATACTTTTCGACGATGATGACCAAACTAGGCCCAGAGGGGTGACTTGCACAAAGTCACACAGTGATAAGTATGGCTGGCGAATCTGAAATGATTTTGTTTGTTTTCAGGGAAAGCGGCAGTCTCATACCAGAATGCACCACTACCAGGTCCAAGTTAAAATATTTGCTTAAAATTGAGTGGTGACTTCCTCCTGAAAAGTAAAAAGACTAGTGGAAGAAATCTGGAGGCTGATGGAGCACCTGAAGGTCAAGAGAAGAGAGGAAGGCAGGCAATTCAGAAAGGTAGTCTAACGTTCCTGTTTTTTTCTTTTTCCTGGCAGCTCTTTGAGAAACTCCTAATATTTGACAGACAAGTTGTCACATCTTTTCATTTTAACCTGTTAGGACAGAGAGAGGTAGAGAGTGGGTTTCCACATTTCACAGAAGGGAAACATAAGGCGCTCTGAGGTGAAAGATGAGACCTGCTCACTTGACAAGCCGGAGAGAACCCTCTGATGGTACCTTCCACTCTGAGGGTGGGCTCACAGCGGCTCACATGCACGCACTCTGAGAAGCACCAGCCCAGCTGCTTAGCTTCCGAGGCGCTCTCTCTAGTCCAGTGATGGCGAACCTATGACACGCGTGTCAGAGGTGACACGCGAACTTATTTTTTTGGTTGATTTTTCTTTGTTAAATGGCATTTAAATATATAAAATATCAAAAATATAAATCTTTGTTTTACTATGGTTGCAAATATCAAAAAATTTCTATATGTGACATGGCACCAGAGTTAAGTTAGGGTTTTTCAAAATGCTGACACGCCGAGCTCAAAAGGTTCGCCATCACTGCACTAGTCTCATTTTCACTTCTGACTCTCACCCACCAGGAATCTTAAAAAGAGCTTTCACTCTTCCTTTTCCTCTCTCTGCTGAAGGTTTGCCCCCTGGAAAGCAGTGAAAGGAGGAGATCTGAGATAGACACTTATTTCCAAGCCACCTCCCTAGGTCACCCCCACCTATTGACCACAGGAGGCAATAATTCTCTTGCTATAAACAGTGAGGTCAGCCCTAGCCATGAGGGGTGGCCAGGGCAGGCATGACAAAAATTATATAGTATTGTAAACAATTAGAAAAATTACAGAGTATATATAATAATACTGATGTACCCACCACCTAGCATTGTCAAATTCTCACACGAAGCCATACTTGTTCTTTAAATGGCACATCAGCACAGATCCCGAGGAAGCTCTGAGGACTACAGCCTGATTCCAGTTCCTTCTCTCCCTCTCCCTCCTTGTTACCCTAAATGTAATCACTACCCTGAATTTAGTGTTTAGTATTCCCACACATTTTTACTATATAACTTTATATCTATAAGCACAACGAAGTATTGTTTAAAAGGTCTGAACTTTATATATGTAGTACAATACTGAATGTACATTTTGAAACTAGCTTTTTATGTTCAGCATTAGGTTTTCAGATCTGTCTATGCTGATACACATAGCTCTACTTCATTCCTTTTAACTACTACATATTTCATTATGTAGAGATATCACATTTACCCATTCTTTAGAGCAGGGGTGGGGAATGTCCAGCCCGTGGGCCATAGAAAGCCCTCGAGATCATTTGGCCTGTTGCATTAGGGGTGAGTTAACTAAATATTTGACCAAATATAACAGGCTACTTAAAAAATTTTTAATTAAATTTATTGAGGTGACATTGGTCACCATAACAGGCTAATTTTTAAGTTGATAATTTTGTATGGCCCGAAAATGATGTTATAAATATCCAAATGGCCCTTGGCAGCACAAATGTTCCCCACCCCTGCTTTAGAGGCTGGGCATTTATAGAGGATGAAGTAACTAACATCCTGTGTCCTTGCATGTCACCTGTTGCACGGGTGCAGGAGTTTCTCTGGGTGAGGGGGCAGGTCCGCCTCCAACTGTGGGAGGTACTGCATACATCTCTAAAATGGTGGCATCGTTTTATACACCTCACAGGCCCCAGAAGTGGATGCTGGTTCCCACTACCTTTCATCCTCAGATACTTGGCACTGCCAGTCCTTAAAATTCTTGCCAGTTTGATGGCTATGAAATGGCATCTCACAATTGGTTTAATCTGCTTTTCTCTAATTACTAACACACTGAATATCTCAGTATAAGCTTTTATCTACTTGGGTTTTCAAAATGATTGACAGTTTGCAAATCTAAAAGAATAGTTACAGAGAGGAAGGGAGAGGGATAGAGAGTTAGAAACATCGATGAGAGAGAAGCATCAATCAGCTGCCTCCTGCACACCCCCTACTGGGGATGTGCCTGCAACCAAGGTACATGCCCTTGACCGGAATCGAACCTGGGACCCCTCAGTCCCCAGGCCGATGCTCTATCCAGTGAGCCAAACCAGCTAGGGCGGTCTACTTGGGTTTTCAAAATGATTGACAGTTTTAGTCATGAAATCAATTAAAGTGGGTCATTCTATAAAAAATGAAATAGAACATAAAAAATATCGGAGCACATTACACATACATTGTGTGGAACTTATTTCAAGTGTGTGTGTGTGTGTGTGTGTGTGTGTGTGTGGTGCTATCAAAGGTACTTCTGACTGAGAGTTGGAGTGAAAGTATTTTGGAAGCCACTGTGCAGCTCAGCCTCCCCAGCTCCATTCTCTCTCTTCTCTGAGCTATCCTGTGGACCACTGCCAAATTACCTTGACTAAATCATTGCTTTTGCCATTCCACTTTCCTGCTTAAAAAAACCTTAAATTTTCAAAAGCCTAGGGTCAATTTCAATTCCTCAGTATGGCTCTACAATGTGACCCCAACTGGAGTGCCAGCTGTCAGTAAACCAAGCCTCTTATCCAAGTCACTATTTACTAAACCCAAACTGGGTTCCCGAGTGTCCATCCGTCCCAAATGTCTCACACACCCTTTCCCCACCGTTCTTCTCATTCCCCACTGAAACAGTACATATTAGGGAGGTCAAGGTTCAGTACAATCCCATCCTCTACTTGGAGTCTTTCTTGACGATGCCACCTGACATTTAGTCATTCCTGTGCGTCCCTGGCACCTTCCACATTCTGGCCAAAGACAGGAAGGATCAATTTTTATAGCTTTTTGAATGTCCCCCAACATTTAGCACGGGTCTTTATACATTAAAAATGTTCAATATTCACTAAACCAACAAATATATATTGAGCACTACCTATGTGCAATACACAACACTAGGCCCCATTTAACGGATTAGCCACCAAAATACTGGGTTTGTGAAAACAGTTCTAACAGCTCAATTGCCAACTCTAAAGCTACCTCAACAGATTTACTAAAGAGTATAATACATAAGAAAACTTTTGACTAAGAAGCTGTGGGACTCAAGATACTTATTTCTTTCTAACTACTTCAAAATCTGGAAAACGTCCCTTCCCCTTCCCTTACACACAGCTAAAATAAGAGTGAGGTGTTTTACATTTGTGCCCAAAGCAATGTCTCGAATACAGGGTCCCCGTCTTCTGGGCATTGCCATGCTCTCTAGAGGAAAGGGTTGGGAGAGCTTGGCCTGTCCAAAGTCACAGGATGAGTGAGTGGGATGGCTGCTCCAGGTGTGAAGGACCAGAGTAGGAAGCAGCTGAGATGGTCCAGAACACCTGGTGGTGTGCGGTCCACAGGACTTCTTCTATCACCTTATGTGTGAAAACTGGCAACTTCCTGTAA
>NW_005871376.1:531117-533342 GCF_000147115.1 Myotis lucifugus
CTTATTATTCATACAAAACCGATCCATCCCAATACACAGAATAACTCATTTGAAAAAAAATAGGGCCAAGAGTTTCATAGGCCTTTTAGGGCGATAGATCTTTTTTTTCCGGTTTTCAATTAATGAGAGGTTCGCCGGGCAAAAATAGTCAGTATTTGAACTCACCTCCGCTCTTAAGTTAGGTTCATTTCTCTAATTAGCTGTAATTCAAAATACAGAGTCAAACTCCTGGGCCTCTAGGTATAGGAAGATTTCCTCCAGTAGTCATTTCCTTGTCATTTAAGCCTAAAATCATCAAGATCTGTGGTTCCAGGGAAGGCTACAATCCCTGTAGACAGCTAAACCAGATTAAGGTCACCCTTCTTAATTCTACTTACTTCATCTTCCATACCACAATAAAGTCATACACACACACACACACACACACACACACACACACAGGAAGACAGAGGGGGACATGGAGGAGGGGGGGGAGAGAGAAGCATTGGCTTGTATCAGTAATCTGAGATGTGAACATCAAGTGCCTTCTTCCTAGCAGGGCACACCACTGGGACACCTCGATGAATGGGTGAAATGACTGGATGGGTAGATGGTGCAGGAGGGGGCAGGTACCCACTAAACAAACAGGGGGTGGGTAGGCTGCAGGCACAGAGGAAGCAGAGAACAAAGACCTCTCCCTCTTCATGCAAAGTCCACAGTATGCAAAGGGCATAAATATTGGACATTTCTCACTGTGACATTTTGAAAGCCCAGAACAATGGTTACCCTCTTGGGGCCATGGGCTGTGTGTCCCTAGGCCTTATTCAATGATAGCTGGCATATCCCATGTGCTTGGTGAACTTGACCTTGGGCATCAAACTCCCATGATGGCTCTACGTCACTCTGGTCTCTTCCCCCACTGAGAATTCCAGTCTCGGATGAATGGGTGGATTGATTCTGGGAGCAGAAAAACCACTCCTGGAGTGAATCAGAAGGGTCCAGCCCCAGTTCCCTTGCCAGCCATTGAGTCAGGAACTGAGTGCAATTGTGTGCCCAGGCGCCGGTGCTGTTCCCTTCTCGGGGAGAGGGGGTCAGGGACCACGCAAGAGATGACGTAGAAGAACTCTAAGGAGGAAGAGAAAGGAATCTCAGCTTTGAGGGACAAAGCTGCCCTTTTGGTCGTGACCCTCAGTCCAAGGAGGTGCCAAGATGTGCATGTACTGGTAAATTAATTCAACTGGATAAAAATCTCAGCTTTGGCTAGACAGCTAGTTGTCAATTTCAGTTCTCTTCAACCTGACAGACTTTAGGAAATAGGCTACTCATTTCTGCAGAAAAAAACTTCTGTGAGAGAGGTGGAAACAGTGTGCCTCGATCACCCAGAGAATCCTTTCCCTTTAGTGGTCTCTGTTCTACTCTTCTGATTTATGAAGAAAAGACTGATGCGTTTTTTAAAAACTGTAAACTCCAATTTAAGCAATATGATGCATCTGTTCTTTCTGCTTTTTACCTTAAAAAATTAGGTGGCAGAACGAAAATTTCAAGATGCAGCAGTAAGGGGACATCTATATCACAAGGTCAGGGGACCCAGACTGGCACTTTAAGGAAGCAATTCCTCTAGGAAAGGGAACTGAAGGACTGCCACTTTCCCATCACTAACTAGGTTATAACAAGACCGGAAAGTTAGCTTTTTAAGGCTCCAGCCGCCTCTTGGCCTCCTGGAGCAAAGATGGAGGGAAAGGAGCAGCTCCTGCTGGGGCTTATTAGGGCATTGCTCGGGGCTTCCCTCCTTTTGCCAACGACTACCGTCTGACATTTGTCCATCAATCTTCCTCTAAGAAGCAGGGGGGAGGGGGGAAGAGGGGACAGATGATGCTTAAATTTTACATTAGAGAGCAGTCCTTGACACTGACTGACACCAGCTGCTTGTGACCAGAGCCTACAGTCTCTACTGATGGCCAAATGTGAGCCTGCAGGAGCCTTCCCGAACCATCTTCGTTCACCACAACTAGTTATTATGCACATACTGGGCATACATAAACAGGCTACACTCTGAAGACAGAGTGGCAAACGTTCCCTACACGAATGAAACCTGGATTCCAAAAGGGTTGATTCCTCTTGTACCCTCTCTGGGGTCCATGCACTCGGATGAGCACACTTAGGATCCCCTGAGGTTTGGGGTGTGGATACACAGGTCTTTGGGCCTGCAGTAAGGTCCTTGGGGCAAACTGAGTCTTACAAATAAA
>NW_005871376.1:533911-536972 GCF_000147115.1 Myotis lucifugus
ACTCCCAGCCGCCGGGGGAGACGGGACCGGCTCCTGGGAACTCGAAGGGTCGGGAAACGAGTCAGACGCGGGCCCCGGGCCCCATCTCCCGGTAAGTCCTGCAGAGGGATGGAGACCCCGGCGGCGCACCGGGCAAGGCCACTCCGACGACCCTGGAACCGGGGCCAGTCGGGCCCTGCTCCGGGCGCAGGGTCCCGGGGGCAGCGCGGCGAGGGGCGCAGGGGACGCAGGGCAAGGCGCGTCGCGGCCCGGGCTCCAGCGGCCCTGCCGCGGGGCCTCACTCACCAGCTCATGGTCCCGAACCTGGCCCCGCCGCCCGGGTCCGCCGCCGCCACTCGGTCCTCCGGGATCACTTCCGGACTCAGCCAGTCTCCAGGAAGTGACGCGAGCCCCGCCCCCTCTACCCGGAAGAGGCGGCTGAGGGGGCGCGGCCTCCGCGTTAACCCCGCCGCCACCGCGGGCTCCCGCGAGAGGTGCCTTGGCCCGCGACCCTCGCGTGATAGGGGCGTGAGGATCCCGGGGTGTTTCTGCCTTCAGCTCTGACTTGTGACTTCTCTGCCGAGGACCACACGGGTCGCCTAACCGGGTTATTGCTTAGTCTTTCTGTCTGTAAAGAGGCTTCTAACCCGGAGACAGTAGAGGACTTGTTAGCGGGTGTTAACGTAAAAAAAACCCCATTGAAACCTGTAAAGAATTTTTGTGAGTTTATTTGAGCCAAACTGTCGACATATGCCGGGAAGCAGAACCTCAACGGATTGAGATAGTGCTCCGGAGAATGGTGGGGTTACATCTGCATTTATACGTTGCAATCAAAGGAGGAACATAGGTGGGTTACATGAAATTCATTGGTGACAGATTAAGGAGGAGGGATAAGCAAAGCAGGGAAACCCCTGGGATTGGATAAAAAGTAAAATGATGGACACATACTTAGGTGGGTGCAGGATCAATTAACATGATGATGAAGGAATTTGTGGTATCTGTCCTGGGGCCCAGCACATTTGGTTGTGCCCCAGGGGCTCCAGATAAAGGGAAGTCACAAGTTACCCAGACATTTCAAGGGTATGTTATCATAGATGCAAAAAGACAAATAGGCTCAGTTAAGGTAAAGGTTGACCTTGTCAGTGAAGATACTGGCCTAGGACGTAACTGCCCACCATCACTGCTTTTAGTTAAAGTTTAATTTCAGACCATTCTTTGTGGTTACTTTAGGTCTCCGAGTTTGCAAGACTGCCATGCAGGCCTCCCCTGAGCTTGTCAGGTCAGCACGTGGCCCCTTTTGTCCACATGGGGAAGGAGCCAATGGGGAGGGAGACTGATATTCACTGTATGGTCTTTTGTCTCTCTTAAATTTTGTGCCTTCTATGTGCCGTTACCTGTTACAAACAAGCAAGTGGCCCCTTTCCCGCCTTCAAGATGTCCCGGGGCTGGCTCTGAGTGTAAGGAGAATGGGTCCTTCGCAGGTGGGAGTGTCTGTGGACTTACCCAACACAGGGGGCACCGAGAGGAAGGGCGGCTCCCTGTCATCCAGCCCTTCCCTCTGGGCACCCGCCTGCAGGACCCAAACGAAGCGACTGGTCCCGTTCTTTCTACTCATTCATTTAACAGTTAGCCATTGAGCTACAATGTGCCGGGCACTGGGCCGACCTCAAGGATCCATTCATGGAAAAGAACTATGGGTCCTGCCCTTGTGCCCTCTCAGACCTACTTACCTGGAGGGAGAGATAAACAGGCAACTAAGTAAGAACAGAGGATGGGAAAGAACCGAGGCCGAGGCCGGGCAGCCCTTACGGCCCCCCTCCCTAAACTGCCCGTGGGGCTTTAGTACAAGTTCCCAGGAGGAGCCACCTTGCAAGCCAATATGCAAGGGGGTCATAGGCGCCAGGAGAACCTGAGTGAGGGCAAGAAGCCCCTGCCTTAGAGCGAGAGGAGCAGGCAGGAGGCCTGTGCTGGTAACTGCTGGGCCTCCAGGGGCCTTCTCTCTGGGAAGTCTCCCCCTTCAAATGGACTCGTGTGTTAGCTGCTTGGAGAGTGGCTAAGCCAGTGAGTTAGAGCAGAGGACATGTATCATTTGTTCTGACGGCCCAGGGCAGGATAGAAGGCTTGGCCAGGAGGAGGAGGGGAGCTTGGAGGACTGTCAGAGGAGATGGTCTCTCATTTATGATTTCTGTTTCCATTCTTGAGGGTCTAGAGTTTGACCCAGTAAAGGCTTTCCGTTAGAGGGTGGGCCTCCAAGTATACCACACAGACCAGCTTCATTGCTGTTATTCCTCAGGAAACAGGCCACAGTGAGCACGAGAGCAGGGAGAAGTCACTGAAGGGCAGCCAGGGCAGAGTGTAGGCAAAGGGAGGGGAGTCCTTGCTGCTTTGCACAGGGTGTGATGGATGGGGCTTGAGGGTCTTTGGGGATGAGGAGGCCCCAGAACCCCAGGCAGCTTCTCATTTTCTTTTTCAATCCTTGCCTGAGGATATTTTTTTCATTGATTTTTAGAAAGCCTGAAAGAGGGAAGGGGCAGGGAGAGAGAGAAACATCCATGTGAGAGAGACACATCAACTGGTTGCTTCCCACATGTGTCCCCACTGGGGCTGGGGATTGAGCCTGCAGCTGCTGGGGATTGAATCTGCAGCTGAGGTGCGTGCCCTTGACCAGGAACCCACAACCCTTCAGTTCTCAGCCTGATGCTCCCTAACCACTGAGTCAAACATACCAGGGCAGTTTGTGTGTGTGTGTGTGTGTGTGTGTGTGTGTGTGTGTGTGTTAGTTATGTACGAAAGCTCCAAGGTTTGGAACCAACTGGGGGCAGACCCTCCAAACACGGGGAAATGCTTTCAGCAGTTCCTCTCCCTGCATTATCAACGACCAGGGCACAGGCAGCCCACAATCACTTGCGAATGCAGGTGTGGTGGTTTTATGAGCCTCCTGGCACTTTAGCACCTGCGGAGGGCTCTCCCAACTGCTTCTTCCTTTCTCCACACTGTCTCCCTTAGTTATTGCCCAGTAAATCTAAAGCATCTCCAAAAGTATTAGCTTAGGCAGCCCCCATATCCCAGGAAAAGTCTATTT